>NC_057794.1:590371114-590539389 GCF_018294505.1 Triticum aestivum
TGGTCAAATGTTGACCGAGCAACCAGGTGTACCCTGGCGAGCGATCACCACGTGATGGGCCGGCCCATATCTGCAGGCACGTGGGCGGCAGAACGTCTAACTAACACAAAAGGCACTGATTAGGAGGTCTCCAAATGTTGCTAAAAAAGGAGGTCTCCAAACAATACAAACATGAAAACAAGACTTGAAGAGAAATGCTCCCCCGGCTCTTCCAATTCTCTGTGTATGCTGTATTTCAAATTTAGGAATTTTCGTTGGACACGAGGGTTTCTGGTACCGCCGTCCCTGCCGCTATATGAGAAATTTAGGTCCCCTCGCCTCCAGCAGCCATCTTAGCATTGAGAGGTGGGAAGACCTCGGATCTTTAAGACCTTTATGTTTTTCGTCAATGTCTAGTGATCATCATAGTTTTGTAAGAATAAATTTCCTCTCATTCTTTTGGCGTTGCCATGATGTTGGAGAGTTTTTTGTCCTCTCATATCTGATTATTCGGATCTGAAGTTTATGTTCTTGTGTCAAGCTTTTTTTTGTTGGTTTGACATTGTGGAGGTGAAATTTTTCGTCGACACCATGGTGAAGATATAATGATTCGACGGCTGCACTTCTAGGGGATCATCCATGGCCCAAGTACATTCATCGATCAAGGCTTCCTATCTTTTTGGATGAGTGACTCGATGCGCTTTCAAAAACTATTATTGGTAATGTTCGTGCGGTGAAAGAGTGACAACATCGTTGCTCCAGTCCAATTACAACCCCTTTGCCGAAGTCTTTGGAGTATTTCCTCGAGCAGAGATTGATACCGCGAAGAAGATGTTTGCAAGATATTTCATTGTAATTCTTAGGCATAGGAATTATTTTGTATTTTCTTGGATCTTAGGTCCAAATCAGTGGTTACAGGTGTTCCTTAAAAAATCCAATCACAGAATTTGCAAATACATAAGAGGCCTTGATCAAATGGTGAAAAAAAAATTATTTCTCAAAGAAGGTGAAAACATTAGATCTGACATAAATAATTCTCAAGATGAGAATTAACAAACCCGATATTTAAATCCTTAGTCCGCTTACATCATCTTATTATACTTGCTCTAACACTGACCTTCGCCGCAGGATCAGTCATCGATGTTTTTATGAAAACTTTTATTATTATTATTCACTATATCTAGGTGATCCAAATGCAGAAGGGCTCAAAGCTTCCAAGGGAACATATGGCAACTCACATTAACTAAATAGATCGCTCCCTTTTCTGGATTTCTACACTCAACTCTAAACACGACAGAGTTCATCACAATTAACCACCCAATAAAGGAGGAAAAAGAAAGATGATCACATTTGCTTTGTTTTCCAAACATGGATTGAAAAATTATGGAACACACATTCATAATGAACTTGTCAAATTAAACTACTACTAGATCTTTATTTACTTCAAACTTATCATGCATGCCTGTGAATCTGTGATGTAATCTTTGCGAACACATTCACAGAAAAACAAACACCAGATCGACTGAGGAGATATATAAGTCACCGTCGTTGCTAGAAGCAGCCGGGGTGGACCCAAATATTTGACGTTGTCAAGAACGGCTCCGGGAGAAGAGGCTCCGACGTGTCGGCCTCCAGATCGTGGACATACACGTTTCCATGCCGGACCGCCGGGAGAGGCCGAAGAATCCTGTTAGGGCCGCCGATCTTATCTCTCTTCTAGTCGTCCGGCGACAGGAGATACACCTTCCTTCCGTGCACCCCTCTGACCACGAAGCAGCGCTGGCCGCTCATGCAGGGCGACAAGAACCAGCCGGTGCCGTCCAGTTCCTCCTCGGCCAACGGAATCCACTCCCCGCGGTGCCGGTCCAGCTTGCTGAACCGGAACTCGTGGTAGCACGGCGGCGGGCAATGGATCCTCACGATCGTCGTCTCGTCCGCCAGGAAGAACTGCCTTCCGCGGCCGACGTTGCGTCTCCCCCACCCGGCCGCGCACGTCACTCGCCAACAGCGGCTGCGGAGGTCGAGCGTGATGGCTTTGCCCATGGCGTCCACGTAGCATACCTCGTCGTCCCCTACCATGGCACCGTAGGTAAACGCCCCGAAGTCCCGCACGCAGCTCGTGTACCGATAGCTCTCCCACTCCCCGGCGCCGTTGGAGAGCCTGCATACGAGCAAATGTGGGTGGGCTGGCTCGCAGTCGAAGAGCACGACGGTGTCCGAGGCACCGCGGGCGACGGAGAACACGGCGGCCACGTAGGGACGGAGAGGCATGACCGGCAGGTCGACGCGCCGGCCGGTGCGTGGCTCGGCCAGGTACGGCTTCAAGTCGCCGGAGAGCATGAGCAGCCAGCCTCCCGCGGAGTGGAGGCACGACGCGTGCCCGTAGCCCGCGCCGCTCACCGGCAACACAATCCCAGTGCGGGGGTCCATGACCGAGATCGTATCTGATTCTGAGCTCCCATCGGCCGTCGGCGACGGCGGCCTGAAGAGAACACGAGGGAGCTTGGCCGCGGCCGTGCCTTCGCATGGGATGAACGGCGAGCTTGCCTCTGGCTCCATGGCGATGGACGGCGACGTCCTTCGTAGTGGTAGCGGTACTTCCTCCCTCCAGAACCGCAATGCGGTCGGTTATTATATATATGGATTTATTTACCAAGGGGACGCCTAGTCGGACAATAACTCGAGACACGCACGGACTAGGTAGTCCACACAAATCCTGCACACATACAAGCACTCCAGCGTGTACATATATATCCATCTGGCATGAAGAGGCTAGACATAGTCTGGTTCTAGCCTAGGGTTCGACTTGGAGCGAGGATGGCGCGGAAGAGGAAGCTGGAGGCGGCGCCGGGGCTGGACGAGGCGGACCGGACGCTCTACTCCGCCTTCCGTGACGCCGCCAGCTCCGTCTCCCGGCTCTACTCCCAGGCCATGGCGGCGAGCTCCACGCACTCGTACGTGAACCCCACCAGACCTCACTTTTCCATGGTTCTTCTTCTTTCTATGATCACCGCCCGTTCGATCCCGTGCATGGTTCTTACCTTACTGGATCGTCGTGGATGCAGTTAAAGCTCTCCGAGTGGATCCTGAGGAGGCGCGCGGAGGACCCAACTTTGACGGTCGCCGACATCGTGGCTCACATACAGGCAACGGCGGAGCTATGTAGAGAGCTGAGGGGGCCGTGGCCCCCCCAGCCCAAATGAATTTTTCTTACTAGGTAATAGTAATGGCCCATCAGCCATCATCCACACGGACACACAAGCCCATAACGGCATCACGCACGCTGCACGCACACACATTAGTCTCGCGCACATCTCCTCGCCTTCATCCATGAACCAGACGACATGCCGCCGCACTCGGTGGATGCGGCGACGCCCAACACTGCCGACGTCGACTAGAAGCTCGTGCTGATGCGCGCGCGGCGCCTCCGAACATCCTGGCGTGGAGGAGGGAGGAACAAGGGCGCGCCTCAGCCCTCTGACCATTGTCTTCTGTTCTTCGCCGCTGGCCTCGCCGGCTCGCCGCTCCGATGGTCGTCCATGTCAGTCGGCTGGCTGGCTACCCGTCGTCACCGGACGCCGCTCCCCATACGAATTTGTAAGTGCCCTATGCTACTGCGGACACCTTAAACTGTTGGAATTTGGATCCCGGTGTGCGCTATTGTGTATGTACGAGAACGACAGTGAAATCAGGGAAACGGGGACAGCACTAAAAATTGGAATTTCTTGTTGTTTCTTGTATGAGTTTGATTAGTAATTTAGCAATCTGTATGCCTATCCATCTGATCTAATTGAGGATTTTTTGTTTCTCTGCATCACAAATTTGCTTCTGTTCTGCTGAGTAGTTGCTGCCGCTTGGTGTAGTTAGTTCTCTTATAGAGTATATATTGCCAATCATTCATGTATTTTGGGACCAATATTGGTAATGTAAGTATAAGTTTGTCTGAAGGCTACAAGTTATGGTTTGTTGTGGTTAGTTAAAAAAAATCTTGGTCACTGGCCCCCCCATAGATTCTTGTCAAGCTCCGCCACTGCATACAGGTACGTACGTGCACAATCTGAAACACTGGTCTTGAATGCAACAGTGACAATCTCAAGTTGAGATACATAACTGATAACTCAAATTAGATTGATCTGTCCCTCGGCACGCATATGCATGAAATGGTTATGAAATCCGGCGGTGCTAAATGTTCTTACCAACATTATTGTTTGGCAGTGCGAGATGGAATATGGTGGAGGCAGCGACGCGCAAGCCTTCGCGAGATCAGCACACCGGCAGCCGGCTCGGGGAAGCCGGAGCGGCGAGGACGGCCCTGCAAGCTCCGACGACACCACCGCCATGGACGTGGCCTGATGGAACCGTGCACACGTTGTGGCACAACAAAGATCGAATACAATCCGAATAGATGGACAAACGGCGTACTACATTTTTTGAGTTACGTAGTTGAGCTTGAGCACATGAAGCGTTGGTGTTCTCGTGTACGAAAGTAAAGAGTAGCCGACGGATAAAGCAATAGTTGCAAGTACTCCCTCCGTTTCTCTTCGTTCCGTTTTACTCCACGTATAAGATTTGTGTTAAGACAATCTTAACCAGCAAATGTCAACTGGGAAGTACGGCAATTACAAACGATTTGCATGGCAATTTATGTTGGCCGTGGGTGGCAGGTTTAGTTGGCAAGCATGGCAAATCCGTCTCGGTGCATTTTTCTTTTTGCCAGGATGTGAGCGCATAATAGATACAGATGAGTTTAAAATAATTCTGCCCTCACGATCCCAAAATAAAAGGGCGTGGTGATTCAAATGATATACATAAACATATTCATTGTAATGATTTTGTAATGTATTTCTTCTACTTAATAGAAAAACAAAATTGCAGATGTGTTAAATGGGCTATGCAGTGGATGTACCTTTTCAATCACGCCGCAAGCTCCCACCACAAGTCGTATATTAGAGAACCTCGGTGACCACTTCCATCAGAATGACAGGTTTTCGGCATGGTTGATACCCAAAGGTGAAGGGGTGGAAAGAGACGCAACATGACGTCTCACTGATGGTTCTCTCACCACTTCAGTAGTGATGGAGGCACCATTAGGACTTCCATATGCAAATCTTTCCACAACTGCTGGTCCAGCCAATGCATTCATATTGCCAGCTTGGTCGGCCAACATCCTAACAGGCTTAGTGGATGTATAAATCTTATCCTTTTGCGAGTTTGAACTGAATTCGGTTCGGAGAAGCTCTGCGGGCTCGGTGAGATGTCGGTTGCTCTATTCGGTCATCTCGCTCTAGAACGGTTAAGCCATAAATTAGACCACAATGCTCTTATACCAATTGAAAGGATCGAGATAGACATATGGGGGTGAACAAGGACAACTACATTTTTTCTTTGATTATTAGCAAGTTTAAGCTATTTGGAATATAAAGGTGTGCCTAAACAATTGCTATGATGAAATAAACATCCTATATGATGCTTGCAAGGCCAGTGACTAAAATAAACCACACATATTGAGTTGGGGTTAGAGATAACTGTAGACACTGGAGACGATAATGTATTTCGATATTCACTTCATCTGAAGTAATCAAATCACCGCATGGGGGATGGATGTTACCATGAAGGAACACCAAACACCACGAAGGCTCATCATATTATCCTTGATATATCATCACGAAGATGATTCCCATCCACTACCTTCAAACCTTTACAAACTTCGGGGATAAATCAGAAATCAATTCTTTACCGAAAAGTCCAACAGCCTAGGAGTCTCCAACCTCCAAGAGTAACAATAATAAAGGAGAAATGCTCGGAACTTGATCAAACCATGATTGCTTAGGTCCAAACAGAGAGGATTGGATTTGGGTGGAATCTCTCTCAAATCCCTCAAGAATTCCCAAAGAAATCCTCGATTTAGAGCGGGGAACATGAGAGAGAGAGAGCATTTCTCGGATGTAGGTCAATGTATCTAACTGGTCAACTAACCTACAAAGTGGTGGGTGTTATTTATAGGAGGGAAATGTGACTATTTTATGGCTGAAATTGTACGGCTGAATAGTCGTTGGGTAGAGCACTGATCCAGTAAGGATGATGACCGGCTAGAATTTTGTGCTCTCAACTGTCACCCCATCCCCTAGTACGGCCAGATTGTCCGGACAGTCCAACCGCACCCGGACACTACTCGACCAGGATTTTTGGCTCTCAAATATCACCCATTGCCTAGTCGGACTGGCCGGACAATCCGACCACACCCGGAAACTACTGGGCCAGGATTTTTGGCTCTCAAGTATCACCCATTGCCTAGTCGGGCTGTCCGGCCAAAATGTGTTCGGATAACGCGACCACCTGAAATGTAACCTTTTTTTTTACTATTTTTGACATAGATTATCTTAGTGGCTTCTTTGTATTAAGCTTTTGAGGAGATAAGCATGGGATGATTGTGACCCGAGTTTGTCCTTTGCAACCCCTTTGAGCCCTCTTAATAAGGCATGATCCATGTAACTCAAGAAAAAGTAGAAAAGCCTTGCTTCTCTCACTGTTGCATGTGTCTTGAGTCATCTGCATTCTAGGGGGTGTATGATCCACAAAAAGATGTATCCATGAGGACTTAAACCTATAGATTTACTTAACAGACGTACTAGTCCTCTATAAACACATTGTCATCAATATCAATGCATTATAATTTGTAATGTGATGTCATTTCTCTATAGATGTGATTTATGTAGATGTCCTGACATGCATTTTGTCACTTTCCATCACAACATGAGACGGACCAGGGAGACGATGACACACAAGCTGCTCCGTGAACATAGTACCATGCAAAAGCATTGCAGTTTGCCAACTCATCTCAAGCCCTACTTCATCTTTGGCTCAAATTTGCATGGTTGATGGTTTCTTTGTCTGTGTGAGTGGTGTATTGAGTTAAACATATTGTTGGGTGCTGAAGGAAGTCAAAAAGGAAGTCTTCCGAAATTCTTGTGTCAAGTAGTGCATGCATTGGTGTAGTATCAGTTAATGGACTTGAGTAGCATTATTCGACCAGATGACCCTTTCTTATATTTTTGCGGGAGGTGATGAAGGGAGCTGAACGAGACAGAGGGAGGTTAAGAGCGTTTAATAACTAACATGACTTATATTCTTGGAATACCGTATTTCTATTAGATGCCCTTTGTACTTGAATGGAGGAAGTAATAACCATGAAAGTGCAAAAATATAGTAGATCTATATGTGGGGCTTGGAAGTGCTCTAACTGTGCGATGGAACTACGAAGCTGACTTCACTCTTTTCCCTTTTTTGCGCAAGAAAGAGAGTTTTATTCCATATGCATAGGGTTACAATCGAGAGGCACCAACTCCTCAATACAAGGTGGGCTCCTCCCCAGCCATACAGCAATAGTAGACTCTGTACGACTATACAATGCCAACCGATGTGCTACCTTATTTTGCTCACGCTTGATTTTGGATGGAACAAACTCTCGAGCCTCCATATGAAGCCTAATCTCTGCTACCAAATGCCCATAAGCAGACCTGGATAAGCTGTCCCCGGTCATTGCAGCTAGTGCCATGGATGAGTCTGACTGAACAACAATCGGCAGGGAACAATGTTGCAAGGCCAAGGCCATACCTTGCATTATTGCATGTAGTTCCGCTTCCAACGCGTCGTTACAATTGAAAATGCACATGTATGCCGCGAAGATCACACTTCCATCATATGACACCGTAGTATCATACCCGCCGCCGCAGATCCGTCCTCTTGCATGAAAGCCCCATCCACCGAGAGAGTAGCTCGGTCCGTTCGGCGGCCGCGGCCAGTGAAGAGGGGTTCGAGGATTAGAGACCTCGACGGTTGCTTCCCGAATCATTGGCATCTTCCCTTTAAGAATTTCTTCCGTGGAAAATCTGCAACACAGGTTCAAGGAGTTCATTCCCTTTTAGTGGAAATCGAACGTGAGTGCTATATCTAACTTATTATGAGAAGCGTCCTCTACGATGCTTGCTTTAATGGGCTGTCCTAGGAGCAATTTTTCTACCTCTCTTCTTCTATGCGCCCTCGTCTTGCTCTATTGTAACCAAATTTTTCTGCTATGATAGTTTTATGAAAAATGCTTTAATACAGACGAATGATTTCTTGAGAAATCAGTTGCGTCTCATCTAGCCATGCGTCCTGGTCCCACAGCCATCCATGTCCATAGCACTCGATCAATAGAAGATGGCCCAACGAGTCGTTCATCTTCCCAACCCATCCTTATCCTCTTCCTCCAGCGAGTTCCTTTCCCTACCACTCATTCCTCTTCCCCAAATTTAGCTTAACCATTGATACTTCTAAGCTCTCACACACTCCCTCATGATTGCCGATGCTGCAATCTACAAATTGTTGGGAAACATAGCATGCAATTTCAAAAACATTCCTATGCTCACGCAAGATCTATCTAGAAGATGCATAGAAACGAGAGGGGGAGAGCATCTTCATATCCTTGAAGATCGCAAAGCGGAAGCGTTTATCAACGCGGTTGATGTAGTCATACATCTTAACGATCCATCCCGATCAAGTACCGAAAGTAAGGCACCTCCGCGTTCAGCACACGTTCAGCTCGATGACGTCCTCGCCTTCTTGATCCAGCAAGAGGGGCGAAGTAGTAGATGAGTTCCGACAGCACGAAGGCGTGGTGATGGTGTTGGTGAAGAATAATCTCCGCAGGGCTTCACTAAGCACAACAGAAACTATGACGGAGGATAAACTAGAGGGACGGGGTTGGCGGCACACGGCTCGGTGTTTTTTATGTGTTCCAGGTGCTAGCCCTGCCCCTCTATTTATATGTTGAGCCCTGGGGTGGAAACTTGGAGTAAAAGCCTCCTCAAAGTCGGTTTTGCCCGCAAGGAAGAGTCCTTCTCGGACTTCCAGGACTAGACACCACAGTCTTTGGCGTCTGGCCCGGACGCCATGGTCCTCACCGACCTAAAGCCCCATGGGCTTCACCCCTTAGCCGAACCATATCATCCTATATATCAATCTTTACCTCCGGAACATTCCGAAGCTCCTTGTCATGTCCGTGATCTCATCCGGGACTTCCAAAAACATTTGGTCACCAACATACATAACTCATACAATACTATATCGTCAACGAACGTTAAGCGTGTGAACCCTACGGGTCCGAGAACTATGTAGACATGACAGAGACACCTCTCCGGTCAATAACCAATAGCGGAACCTGGATTCCCATATTGGCTCCTACATATTCTACGAAGATCTTTATCGGTCGAACCTTATGACAATATACGTAATTCCCTTTGTTCATCGGTATGTTACTTGCCCGAGATTCGATCGTCGGTATCTTCATACCTAGTTCAATCTCGTTACCGACAAGTCTCTTTACTCGTTTCGTAATACATCACCTCGTGACTATCTCCTTTGTCATTTGCTTGCAAACTTATGATGTGTATTACCGAGAGGGCCCGGAGATACCTCTCTGATACTCGGAATGACAAATCCTAATCTTGATTCATGCAAACTCAACAAAACACCTTCAGAGATACCTGTAGAGCATCTTTATAATCACACAGTTATGTTGTGACGTTTGATAGCACACAAGGTATTCCTACGGTATTTGGGAGTTGCATGATCTCATAGTCGAAGGAATATGTATTTGACATGAAAAAAGCAGCAATAAAACCGAACGATCATAATGCTAAGCTAACGAATGGGTCTTGTCCATCACATCATTCTCCTAATGATGTGATCCCGTTATCAAATGACAACTCATGTCCATGGTTAGGAAACCTTAACCATCTTTGATCAACGAGCTAGTAAAGTAGAGGCTCACTAGGGACACATTGTTTGTCTATGTATTCACACATGTATTTTGGTTTCTGATCAATACAATTCTAGCATGAATAATAAACATTTATCATGAATAAGGAAATATAAAATAACAACTTTATTATTGCCTCTAGGGCATATTTCCTTCACAAATGGGGAGGGAACGTTGTTGGAAAGTCAACATGGTTCTGCGAGGGGTGGCTTTGGACGTCGACGATGCGAGGTCCCTAGGTTGCTATGAGCGGACGTCGGCCACACGGCGTTGTGACCGGCAACAACCCCATGTAGGGCTGCAAGAAAAGCTTGAGGCTCGTGAGCTGCTCGAGATCAAATCGTATTTTGGCTTGAATCGAGATCAAATTGAAAGGAAATGATCTAAGTATGAGCACTTTATGCAGCTCAATCGAGAAATGAGCTGATCTCGAGCCAGTATTGGCTCGCTCGGTTTTTGCCCGATAGCTTGATATCATATAAGTATATTAAATATTTTTCTTGTTTATTACAAAGAAATGGTTAGTTTATTACCATATATGTTGTGTGCAATTGTTCTCCATTTTATTTACTAACAAACATGGAAGCTTAATTGAGAGCAAAGGAAATTTAGCCTCAATATGGTGCATGATCAGTCAAATGTTGAATATCTTGTTATTTTTGCCAAAGTTTGAGAGCAGATGCACCTTTGTTTTCTTCTCTTGCTTGTTCGTCCATGATATATTATCTTCAGTTGATAAAGAACAAGTTGAAATCTATAGTGACTTATATGTTGTGGCCTATCTTATGTGAAAATTTGCCTCGACTATTCAAAAAAAATATCATCTTATTTAGCTCGAAACTAGCTCGAGATCATTACAAAGCTGAGCATGAGCTACTTTCTACAGCTCGACCTTGAGCTTCGCTCAATTTGAGTTCGCTCGAATTTTAGTATGAGTTGAGCTGAGCCTAGTCCAACTCGCTCGAACTCGACTCATTTGCAGCCCTAACCCCATGTCGTCTCCCACCCCCGTCGGCAGAGCTGCCGTCATCGTGAGGGGCACGGCTGCACTACGACGACGACCATTTTGACGACATTGAGGACACGTTGTTGATATGGAGGGGTGGTGAATCTCACTATGTGGGCGGCGACACACGTCCTGCGCGGTTGCATGCTAGCGGTCACCGGTGCTACAGATGATGACCATGTCGCAACGCGACTCTTCTAACCGTGATATTGCAATCAGAGGCCATGGAGAGGAGCTGCGCAACATCGACCAACTCACCGTGCAGCGGTCCAGTGCCGCAGGATGGCCGTTGAGGCTGTAGCAACCAGTGATCCTGCAGTCCACCAGGTCACAACAGTCCATGTTGTTACAAGCGGGGTATGCTACGCGCAATGACGCTGCAATGGCTCATGTGGGCGTTATTGCAATGGAGGGGCCTCTGATGTTCTGCCTAAGCTTTTAACAGAGTTGTGATTGCTGCACACAGGGGGCTCGCCGGTGCTGCGATGGATCGCCGAGTCCTCCATTGCTATGATGGAGCTTCACTGGGCGTCGGGGCTGTGATAGAGCTTTGCTAGGTGGTGGGCTGCTGCCATGGAGCGTTGCCAGCTCGCGTGCTGCTATGATGAAGCATCACTATGTGCTATGATCGCGGGGCTATAGCAACAAGGAACCGGCGAAGGGTGATGCCGCATTGTCGAAGCAGGGGTTTCGGAAGCTGCTCTTTCAAGCACTGTCAACCATAGTTGGGCGTTCCTGTACGGATGTAAACTTGTGAAGCTACCGGAACATGGGAGAAGAGGATGCGTTGTGTTGCCGTGAGACTGTGATCAAACAGACACATCGGCCTGATCACACGATTGGCCACGCGGCTGATAGTTCCCCGAGATCAGTCGATTGATGCCTAGTAGCCGCCTAGTTTTATTGTTTGCACTCGGTCTCAGGACCAGTCTAGCATGCTGGTTTTATTTTTTTGTTTCCGTTTTGGTTTCTTTTTTACTTTTTATCTAGCTTTTGTTTCCTTTTTTCTTATTTCATTTATATACTTATTATTTTATAACCTTGTACCTTTTTTATTTTGGTTAGTTTTAGTTTTCCTTTTTATGCTTTATTTCATCCTTTTATTTTCTTCCATTTTCTATTTTCTCCTATTTGTTTCATTTACTATTTATTTTTGGAATGCAAAGAATTTTTTTAATATTTCATTGGGTATTAAAAACGTTTAATCATCTACTAAAAATGTTCAGCGTGCACTAAAAATGTTTTTTATACGGTAAAAATATATTGTGTGATAAAAAAGTTCACCATGTATTTAAAAAATGTACGCACATAGAAAACATGTTGTCACGTAGTTTTAAAACAGGTCATTGTTTATTAGCTAATGTTCACCTTGTATGAATATGCTCATTAATATTAAATATTATCACTGCATATTTCAGAAATATTCTTTATGTGTCTTACATTTTTTCATGTATTTAATAAATATTCAAATTGTTTTAAAAACCAAATCATGGTGTATTACAAATATGTTCCACATGTATCTATAAATTATTTATAATGTAGTAAAATATGCTCATCCAGTAAATTAATTTCTTTGAATATATTTAAAAAGTATTCATATTTATTTGAATGTTTATGATTTAATAGAATTTTATTTTCTTATTTATTACAAAGTTCCTCGTCATTTATATAAAAAAATTAGTGCATTTTTATTAATTTTAAAATATTTTTCTAAACAATACTTAATGTAATCTAGAGAAAGTGTCGACCCATATTGTTTTATTATATAGCCAATGAGTAGATATTTACACAATAGAGGAGACAAAAGTAAGTGAAGTAAAAGTGGAAAAAACAGAATTAAGAAACAGTGCGGATGCATGCCTACGCTTCTCATAGGCCTTGGGCCCACCTATACCGCTGCACCAGCGCGCCCATTTGGGCCAAGCCCATGCGTGGGCGCCATGCTTTTTAAATTTCTGTTTTTTTAGTGTTTCTTTTCAGTTTTCTTTTTGTACTTTATTTAATAACTAGAAAAAAGGCCCGTGCGTTGCAACGAGAGATTAAAAATACCACACAGTCTTAATTTACAAAACATGGTCTATAATCTAAGAATTTGTTGCTATGGCCTAAACAAAGATGATCTTAACCTATAAAAGCGCAGTTTAAGATTCTACATGTGTTCTATTTCAACACGGCTTGCATGTAGATTTAATCCGTACAAAGAAATAGGCAAGTGATCATGCATATGTCATGTTTGGAATGGGGTGTCTTTACGGGCGAGTAAAGAAAAACAAAAAAAACAAACGATGACACATTAACACACTACGGGGACATGTGTGCATCAATGGCAGTTTTCAGTTAAAGAATCACCAACTTAGGGTAACTCTTGAACACTTTTTTCACATGCATATTTCTTAAATACATGAAGAGTTGTTAAAAAGATACATGATTTTTTAAACATAAAAAGATATCTTTTTTGTCTGGAAAAGAATATTTTTGTATGGTCTCTTGGGAATGCAGGTACTTGCGCCCCTATTTCATCACTATTTCTTACTATACATGTCATAGATATTGGTCCCTGTTTCATCACTATTTATATCTTATCAAACTTGTCTTTTATTTTATTTTTTGTCATCTGTGCCTCATTTTTACTTTGTTCATGCATGTCCTCTCGTTTTTCATCTTATATATAGGAGAATAGCGCAACATCTCATCTTTATCGGATCTCCTCTGCATTTCCCTTTTATTTCTTCTATAGCGAACATCCCATCTTTATTGAGTCCTTTTTTTTTCTTGTCATGCATGTCCTTATTTATTGGGTGTCTAGCAAATTTATCTTCAATTTCATGTCCAATCCTAATTTTGCTGAGGTGTTCATCCGCAGTCTGAATCTGTAACGGCATGAAAAAAAGACAGATAATGCATTATTGATTAACATTGTAGCCTTAACAGGTAAAATAATATCATATTCATATTCTACTATATTTTTCTAATCAAATTTCATATATAACATGTTAAATTTAGAGCTACGGTTTAAAACATATGAGTATTTTAAAGAACATTTGATGTGTACTGCAGGTATAATGTCAGAAACTTTAGGGGTTTCTATAAAATAGCAAAACAGACTAAGAATATTTTTTTCTTTATTAGTAGGTATATTGTTTTCGTATTCCAAAAATGTTATTTTTTTCTAAAAATGATCACTTCCAAAATAAAATGTTTAAAGACTGATCAAATGTTTATCATTCAAAAACTGTATTTGTCTTTTTTAAATCGCATATTCCAAAAATGTTCATGATTTAAAAAAAGTTCCGAAAACGAAAAAATGTGCACATTTTTTTTAAAAAGTTCATTTATTAAGAAATTTCAAAGAAATAGAAAAACTCGTTCGCCAACTCAAACATTCTTCATGAATTTTCAATAATGTTCTAAAAATTCCAAAACTCTTTGGGATATACAAAATAGTTCATCTATTCATAACATATCTGCTGATTAAAAATGTTTATGCATTTCAAAAAATGTTTGTTCAAATAAAAAAAATTGTTTGTAACTTTCAAAAATTGTTCCTCCAATTGGCATAAAAATTGTCCATCGATTCAAAATGTCCCAGAGTCAAAATGAAATCAAAAAATGTTCACAATTAAGAACAACGTTTTCTTATACATATTAAGAGTTCATGAATTAAATACATATATAAGATTTTAAAAATGGTGGGAAATTCTTAAATTTTTGACGATTTTGAATAATATTCATGATTTCAGAAGAAATTCACGTGCTTAATAGAAATTTTCTTGATTTGCAAAAATTGCTCACTTTTACAAATAATGTTAACAAATTTGGAAATATATTCAAAAAAAGAATATTATTAGTCTGAATCACTGTGGAGGATTGTCCGTCCACAAACCTGGAGGATGAATCCTAGCCGTACTAAGCCATGAGCAACATAGTCTGAATCACTGGCATAGTAGTCGAATTTAGCATAAATAAAATCGGCAAATATATTCAAACATATCGTAGATGATTGACATAGCAATGGCCAAGTATCCCATACTAGCCTCCATATACTCGACAAGTTGGAGGTAATATGGGTATCCCCAAAGCTGCTTGGAAGTTCCAGTCCTCGTTTCAGGGCCATTTCATCCACAATGAGAGCGTGAGCGGTTGGTTTGATAAAAAAAAAAAGGTTTTTGCAGCATCGAACTTATCTGAATCATAGAGAATGATAGTCCGTCACGAACCAGACGATGTTAAGCTTCAGGACTCCTGTCGGTGGTTTTGACCAAAAGAGCTTTGTTGGAACGCTACAGTGTACCCGACGCGATGGTAGTTCAGAGCTTGGTTTTGAATCTGCAATACCAATCTGTCTGTCACCTGGTCTTTTTTATTGGAATTTACTAGTAGGCCTTTGATCCAAAGTCCAACTAAAATTCTAAAATTCTTTTGGCCCATTCATGCATAACTTGTGAGTGGTGTGAGTGGAACTAAAGTTTACTCCCATCTTGGAAGTTGAGTGAGACTTGCACCTCTTTATAAGGTGAGTTTTTCTACCAATTGTAAGAGCATGAGACTACATGCTCGCTCCTCCTCCTCGCTCGCCGTGCCGAGCGAGGAGCTTTGCACATTGTCAATATGTTTACTGCTCGGAAAAAACTACCGAGTCATTAATTAATAATTAATGAAACCCCGTCTCTCGTGATTCTGTACGGGAGAGTGGCGATTAGGTTTTCTGGGAGCGCACTCGCGCGACTGCTAGCAGCGACGACTTCACCGCCGACGACTTTTTCCCTGACCTCAGCAACCTCTTCCTCAACAACATGGGCGACAACATCAACGCTGGCGGTCCTGCTCCCGCTGCACCGTATGTGATCTTGTCCTCCTTGTTCGAGATGGTGCTAGAATTCTTAGTTCTAGTTTGTGCCTTAGATTTGATCTGTTCATCTACCATGCTAGTCCGCGTGATTAGTTTAATATCTGTTTTCATTGTCATGATTTATTTATTGTTTGTTCGGATTAAATCCCGTAGTAATTTGCTCATCCTATATACTTAAGAAGTTCATCCCCACTATTTAATTTATCTCAACATGTAAACAAGCCACATCACCATACAATTATGAATGAGATAAGGTCCGCCTCAACATGCAACCATGCATGGTAAAAGATACACCACCACATGCAACCATGCATGTGAATGTTTTCATTCTATTATTCTACTTATATTTAATAAATATTTTATAACTATACATAATAAAATATAATAAGTCATATGTATTTTTAATTTTGGTTCACGTGTTACTAATCTAAATATAACCAATTTCGCAGCAACGCACGGGATATCATCTAGTATATTCAACATTTCTCCCCGCACGGTATAAACTATCAGCCTCCTCATTGCCGAGTATTTTTTTTGGAACAGTTGATCCAGCTCTGTCACTTGCCATGGCGTTTGGTCAAAACTACAAGCATCCACCTTTTTTCGTTTGTGATCAGACGCTATGAACTCCATGCTCTAGTTTTCTCCTATTGCCATGCATTTGAAATGAAGAATCGACGGACCCGAATGGATGTTTATGCGATGCAGTTGGATGGTCGACTCTCGTATCCGGATCCGCGGATTGGTCTAGACCGTCCACGGACAAATAGTATATCCAGACAAATGTGTGGCCAAATGAAATAAAAATCATGAAAGTACACTTGGGCTTAGCTTTCAGGTAATTATTTTCCGATTTTTGTAGAATACCATTTTTTATAGAGATCATAGTTTTAAACACTTTGATGTGTTTGCCATCAATAAATACCACAGTTTTGTAAACGAGAATACCCGCAATACTATAGTATTCTCACAGCATTTTAAAAAGAGATCTTGAAAAATGAGGTCTTGACTCTTTTTTCTAACCCAAATTGAAAGTATCAAATACTATGGTTTTTAAAAAATGGAAGTATTCATTGCCGAAGCATTAGAATACTGTGATTTTATATTATCATGGTTTAAAAAATAGATGTCCTGCCAAACTAGGTGTCAGGTTTGAATTACGTGGCTGTGTTGTATTTTTTTTTCTTTTGGTGGAAACTGAAAGAGTTTATTTTATCTTTCGAAATAGGTTTTTGTGGAGAGGAAGTAATCAAACTAGTAGAATGCACGTGCTTTGCCACGGACTCTTGAAATAGTTTGCAAGAGTTACATGTTAAATTTCACACGTACAAACAATATAATACATACATAATTATTTAATAACTGAAGTCCATTTTTGCAATGTAAATTGATAACATAAAGAAAATTTAACGACATGTCCTTGTAACAAACTGAGCGATGTTCCAACTAAACATCTATTACAAAACTATTAATATCTAGATGATGCGCTTAAGAAAATCTTTCACAATATCAAGAAAGTTGCCTTTAGCTTCATTCCCATTATGTTTTAGCAATACTATTAGAGAAAACCTTATACACACCATCTTAGAAGTAGCGTTGGACAAAATCGTGCGCTACTGCTACTTAGTAGCAGCGCGTATAATTAAGCCGCGCTACTGCAATAACTTTAGCAGTAGCGCGTACTAGCAAAAGACGTTGCTGCTATGTTCGAACTGGGCGCACATGGCTAGCACAACTTAGCAGTAGCGCGTAGCCTCGCCCGGCGCTACTGCTATTCTCCTTAGCTGTAGCGCTTTTCTCATATCCGCGCTACTAATAACCCTAGCTTATCCTCCCTACATGCGGCCGGCCCTCTCTCACTCTCCCTCTCAGTCACTCTCGCCCGCGCCGATACCCGTCGTTCGCCGCTACCGCCCTTGTCGTCCGTCCTCCCCTGAGGTACTTCCTCCTTCCCTCCCTCCTCCTCCCACCGCGCCCTCCTCCCTTCGCTTCCGGCCGCCCCCTCCTTCCTCCTCCTCCGGCCGCCCCCTCCTCCCTTCTCCGCCGGCAACCCTCTGTTGGGTTTGGTAGTAATTTCAAAAAATTTCCTACGCACACGCAAGATCATGGTGATGCATAGCAACGAGAGGGGGAGAGTGTGATCTACGTACCCTTGTAGATCGACAACGGAAGCGTTAACTTGGTTGATGTAGTCGTACGTCTCCACGGCCCGACCGATCAAGCACCGAAACTACGGCACCTCCGAGTTCTAGCACACGTTCAGCTCGATGACGATCCCCGGACTCCAATCCAGCAAAGTGTCAGGGAAGAGTTCCGTCAGCACGACGGCGTGGTGACGATCTTGATGTACTACCGTCGCAGGGCTTCGCCTAAGCATCGCTACAATATTATCGAGGACTATGGTGGAAGGGGGCACCGCACACGGCTAAGAATATGATCACGTGGATGAACTTGTGTCTCTAGGGGTGCCCCGTGCCTCCGTATATAAAGGCTCAAAGGGGGGCTGGCCGGCCAAGAGGTGGCGCGCCAGGAGGAGTCCTACTCCTTCCGGGAGTAGGACTCCCCCCCTTTCCTAGATGGAATAGGATTCGCGGAGGGGGGAAAAGAGGAGAGAGAGGAGGAAGGGGGCCGGCCCCCTCTCCTTGTTCTATTCGGACCAAGGGGGGAGGGGCGCGCGGCCCATCTCTGGCCACCTCTCCTCTCTTCCACTAAGGCCCACTAAGGCCCATATACTTCCCGGGGGGTTCCGGTAACCTCCCGGTACTCCGGTAAAATCCCGATTTCACCCGGAACACTTCCGATATCCAAACATAGGCTTCCAATATATCAATCTTTATGTCTCAACCATTTCGAGACTCCTCGTCATGTCTGTGATAACATCCGGTACTCCGAACAACCTTCGGTACATCAAAATGCATAAACTCGTAATATAACTGTCATCGTAACCTTAAGCGTGCGGACCCTACGGGTTCGAGAACAATGTAGACATGACCGAGACACGTCTTCGGTCAATAACCAATAGCGGAACCTGGATGCTCATATTGGCTCCTACATATTCTACGAAGATCTTTTATCGGTTAGACCGCATAACAACATACGTTGTTCCCTTTGTCATCGGTATGTTACTTGCCCGAGATTCGATCGTCGGTATCCCATACCTAGTTCAATCTCGTTACCGGCAAGTCTCTTTACTCGTTCCGTAATCCATCATCCCGCAACTAACTCATTAGTCACAATGCTTGCAAGGCTTATGTGATGTGTATTACCGAGAGGGCCCAGAGATACCTCTCCGACAATCGGAGTGACAAATCCTAATCTCGAAATACGCCAACCCAACATGTACCTTTGGAGACACCTGTAGAGCATCTTTATAATCACCAGTTACGTTGTGACGTTTGGTAGCACACAAAGTGTTCCTCCGGCAAACGGGAGTTGCATAATCTCATAGTCATAGGAACATGTATAAGTCATGAAAAAAGCAATGGCAACAT
The DNA here is from genome assembly GCF_018294505.1 of Triticum aestivum. Classification (NCBI taxonomy): domain Eukaryota; kingdom Viridiplantae; phylum Streptophyta; class Magnoliopsida; order Poales; family Poaceae; genus Triticum; species Triticum aestivum. The sequence continues at coordinate 590,390,239 of NC_057794.1, forward strand.
ACTAAACGATCGGGTGCTAAGCTAATGGAATGGGTCATGTCAATCAGATCATTCATCTAATGATGTGATCCTGTTAATCAAATGACAATTCTTTGTCCATGGTTAGGAAACATAACCATCTTTGATTAACAAGCTAGTCTAGTAGAGGCATACTAGTGACACTCTGTTTGTCTATGTATTCACACATGTATTATGTTTCCGGTTAATACAATTCTAGCATGAATAATAAACTTTTATCATGATATATAAGGAAATAAATAATAACTTTATTATTGCCTCTAGGGCATATTTCCTTCAGTCTCCCACTTGCACTAGAGTCAATAATCTAGATTACACAGTAATGATTCTAACACCCATGGAGCCTTGGTGCTGTTCATGTTTTGCTCGTGGAAGAGGCTTAGTCAACGGGTCTGCTACATTCAGATCCGTATGTATCTTGCAAATCTCTATGTCTCCCACCTGGACTAGATCCCGGATGGAATTGAAGCGTCTCTTGATGTGCTTGGTTCTCTTGTGAAATCTGGATTCCTTTGCCAAGGCAATTGCACCAGTATTGTCACAAAAGATTTTCATTGGACCCTATGCACTAGGTATGACACCTAGATCGGATATGAACTCCTTCATCCAGACTCCTTCATTCGCTGCTTCCGAAGCAGCTATGTATTCCGCTTCACACGTAGATCCCACCACGACGCTCTGTTTAGAACTGCACCAACTGACAGCTCCACCGTTTAATGTAAACACATATCCGGTTTGCGATTTAGAATCGTCCGGGTCAGTGTCAAAGCTTGCATCAACATAACCGTTTACGATGAGCTCTTTGTCACCTCCATATACGAGAAACATATCCTTAGTCCTTTTCAGGTACTTCAGGATGTTCTTGACCGCTGTCCAGTGATCCACTCCTGGATTACTTTGCTACCTCCTTGCTAGACTTATAGCAAGGTATACATCAGGTCTGGTACACATCATTGCATACATGATAGATCCTATGGCTGACGCATAGGGAACATCTTTCATTTTCTCTCTATCTTCTGCAGTGGTCGGGCATTGAGTCTGACTCAACTTCACACCTTGTAACACAGGCAAGAACCCTTTCTTTGCTTGATCCATTTTGAACTTCTTCAAAATCTTGTCAAGGTATGTGCTTTGTGAAAGTCCAATTAAGCGTCTTGATCTATCTCTATAGATCTTTATGCCTAATATGTAAGCAGCTTCACCGAGGTCTTTCATTGAAAAACTCTTATTCAAGTATCCCTTTATGCTATCCAGAAATTCTATATCATTTCCAATCAGTAATATGTCATCCACATATAATATCAGAAATGCTACAGAGCTCCCACTCACTTTCTTGTAAATACAGGCTTCTCCAAAGGTCTGTATAAAACCAAATGCTTTGATCACATTATGAAAGCGTTTATTCCAACTCCGAGAGGCTTGCACCAGTCCATAAATTGATCGCTGGAGCTTGCACACTTTGTTAGCTCCCTTTGAATCGATAAAACCTTCCGATTGCATCATATACAACTCTTCTTCCAGAAATCCATTCAGGAATGCAGTTTTGACATCCATCTGCCAAATTTCATAATCATAAAATGCGGCAATTGCTAACATGATTCGGACAGACTTAAGCATCGCTACGGGTGAGAAGGTCTCATCGTAGTCAACCCCTTGAACTTGTCGAAAACCTTTTGCGACAAGTCGAGCTTTGTAGACAGTAATATTACCGTCAGCGTCAGTCTTCTTCTTGAAGATCCATTTATTCTCAATTGCTTGCCGATCATCGGGCAAGTCAACCAAAGTCCATACTCTGTTCTCATACATGGATCCCATCTCAGATTTCATGGCTTCAAGCCATTTTCCGGAATCTGGGCTCACCATCGCTTCTTCATAGTTCGTAGGTTCATCATGATCTAGTAGCATGACTTCCAGAACAGGATTACCGTACCACTCTGGCGCGGATCTTACTTTGGTTGATCTACGAGGTTCAGTAGTATCTTATTCTGAAGTTTCATGATCATTATCATTAGCTTCCTCACTAATTGGTGTAGGTGTCGCATAAACAGGTTTCTGTGATGTACTACTTTCCAATAAGGGAGCAGGTACAGTTACCTCGTCAAGTTCTACTTTCCTCCCACTCACTTCTTTCGAGAGAAACTCCTTCTCTAGAAAGGATCCATTCTTAGCAACGAATGTCTTGCCTTCGGATCTGTGATAGAAGGTGTACCCAACAGTCTCCTTTGGGTATCCTATGAAGACACATTTCTCCGATTTGGGTTCGAGCTTATTAGGTTGAAGCTTTTTCATATAAGCATCGCAGCCCCAAACTTTAAGAAACGACAACTTTGGTTTCTTGCCAAACCATAGTTCATAAGGTGTCGTCTCAACGGATTTTGATGGTGTCCTATTTAACGTGAATGCGGCCGTCTCTAAAGCATAACCCCAAAATGATAGCGGTAAATTGTAAGAGACATCATAGATCGCACCATATCAAGTAAAGTACGATTACGATGTTCGGACACACCATTACGCTGAGGTGTTCCGGGTGGCGTGAGTTGCGAAACTATTCCGCATTGTTTCAGATGTAGACCAAACTCGTAACTCAAATATTCTCCTCCACGATCAGATCGCTAAAACTTTATTTTCATGTTACGATGATTTTCAACTTCACTCTGAAATTCTTTGAACTTTTGAAATGTTTCAGACTTATGCTTCATTAAGTAGATATACCCATATCTGCTTAAATCATCTGTGAAGGTGAGAAAATAACGATATCCGCCACGAGCCTCAACATTCATCGGACCACATACATCTGTATGTATGATTTCCAACAAATCTGTTGCTCTCTCCATTGTACCGGAGAACGTTGTTTTAGTCATCTTTCCCATAAGGCGTGGTTCGCAAGTACCAAGTGATTCATAATCAAGAGGTTCCGAAAATCCATCGGCATGGAGTTTCTTCATGCGCTTTACACTGATATGACCTAAACGGCAGTGCCACAAATAAGTTGCACTATCATTATCAACTCTGCATCTTTTGGCTTCAACATTATGAATATGTGTGTTACTACTATCGAGATTCATCAAAAATAGACCACTCTTCAAAGGTGCATGACCATAAAAGATATTACTCATATAAATAGAACAACTATTATTCTCTGATTTAAATGAATAACCGTCTCGCATTAAACAAGATCCAGATATAATATTGATGCTCAACGCTGGCACCAAATAACAATTATTTAGGTCTAATACTAATCACGAAGGTAGATGTAGAGGTAGCCTGCCGACCGCGATCACATCGACTTTAGAACCATTTCCCACGCGCATCGTCACCTCGTCCTTTGCCAGTGTTCGCTTAATCCGTAATCCCTGTTTCGAGTTGCAAATATTAGCAACAGAACCAGTATCAAATACCCAGGTGCTACTGCGAGCTCTAGTAAGGTACACATCAATAACATGTATATCACATATACCTTTGTTCACCTTGCCATCCTTCTTATCCGCCAAATACTTGGGGCAGTTCCGCTTCCAGTGACCAGTCTGCTTGCAGTAGAAGCACTCAGTTTCAGGCTTAGGTCCAGACTTGGGTTTCTTCTCCTGATCAGCAACTTGCTTGCTTTTCTTCTTGAAGTTCCCCTTCTTCTTCCCTTTGCCCTTTTTCTTGAAACTAGTGGTCTTGTTGACCATCAACACTTGATGCTCCTTCTTGATTTCTACCTCCGCAGCTTTCAGCATTGCGAAGAGCTCGGGAATAGTATTATTCATCCCTTGCATATTATAGTTCATCACAAAGCTCTTGTAGCATGGTGGCAGTGATTGGAGAATTCTGTCAATGACGCAATCATCTGAAAGATTAACTCCCATATGAATCAAGTGATTATTATACCCAGACATTTTGAGTATATGCTCACTGACAGAACTGTTCTCCTCCATCTTGCAGCTATAGAACTTATTGGAGACTTCATATCTCTCAATCCGGGCATTTGCTTTAAATATTAACTTCAACTCCTGGAACATCTCATATGCTCCATGTTGTTCAAAACGTCGTTGAAGTCTCGATTCTAAGCCGTAAAGCATGGCACACTGAACTATCGAGTAGTCATTAGCTTTGCTCTGCCAGACGTTCATAACATCTGGTGTTGCTCCAGGAGCAGGCCTGGCACCCAGCGGTGCTTCCAGGACGTAATTTTTCTGTGCAGCAATGAGGATAATCCTCAAGTTACGGACCTAGTCCGTGTAATTGCTACCATCATCTTTCAACTTTGCTTTCTCAAGGAACGCATTAGAATTTAACGAAACAACATCACGGGCCATTTATCTACAATTAACATAAACAAGCAAGATACTATCAGGGACTAAGTTCATGATAAATTTAAGTTTAATTAATCATATTACTCAAGAACTCCCACTTAGATAGACATCCCTCTAATATCACGTGATCCAAATCAACTAAACCATAACCGATCATCACGTGAAATGGAGTAGTTTTCAATTGTGAACATCGCTATGTTGATCATATCTACTATATGATTCATGCTCGATCTTTCGATCTCAGTGTTCCGAGGCCATATCTGCATATGCTAGGCTCGTCAAGTTTAACCTGAGTATTCTGCGTGTGCAAAACTGGCTTGCACCCGTTATAGATGGACGTAGAGCTTATCACACCCGATCATCACGTGGTGTCTGGGCACGATGAACTTTGGCAACGGTGCATACTCAGGGAGAACACTTTTATCTTGAAATTTAGTGAGAGATCATCTTATAATGCTACCGTCAATCAAAGTAAGATAAGATGCATAAAAGATAAACATCACATGCAATCAATATAAGTGATATGATATGTCCATCATCATCTTGTGCTTGTGATCTCCATCGTTGAAGCACCGTCGTGATCACCATCGTCACCGGCGCGACACCTTGATCTCCATCATAGCATCGTTGTCGTCTCGCCAATCTTATGCTTCTACGACTATCACTACCGCTTAGTGATAAAGTAAAGCATTACAGGGCGATTGCATTGCATACAATAAAGCGACAACCATATGGCTCCTGCCAGTTGCCGATAAGTCGGTTACAAAACATGATCATCTCATACAATAAAATTTAGCATCATGTCTTGACCATATCACATCACAACATGCCCTGCAAAAACAAGTTAGACGTCCTCTACTTTGTTGTTGCAAGTTTTACGTGGCTGCTACGGGCTTAAGCAAGAACCAATCTTACATACGCATCAAAACCACAACAATAGTTTGTCAAGTTGGTGCTGTTTTAACCTTCGCAAGGACCGGGCGTAGCCACACTCGGTTCAACTAAAGTTGGAGAAACTGTCACCCGCAAGCCACCTATGTGCAAAGCACGTCGGGAGAACCGGTCTCGCGTAAGCGTACGCGTAATGTCGGTCCGGGCCGCTTCGTCCAACAATACCGCCGAACCAAAGTAAGACATGCTGGTAAGCAGTATGACTTATATCGCCCACAACTCACTTGTGTTCTACTCGTGCATATAACATCAACATATAAAACCTAGGCTCGGATGCCACTGTTGGGTTTCGTAGTAATTTCAAAAAAATTCCTACGCACACACAAGATCATGGTGATGCATAGCAACGAGAGGGGGAGAGTGTGATCTACGTACCCTTGTAGATCGACAACGGAAGCGTTAACTTGGTTGATGTAGTCGTACGTCTCCACGACCCGACCGATCAAGCACCGAAACTACGACACCTCCGAATTCTAGCACAAGTTCAGCTCGATGACGATCCCCGGACTCCGATACAGCAAAGTGTCGGGGAACAGTTCCGTCAGCACGACGGCGTGGTGACGATCTTGATGTACTACCGTCGCAGGGCTTCGCCTAAGCACCGCTACAATATTATCAAGGACTATGGTGGAAGGGGGCACCCTACACGGCTAAGAATATGATCACGTGGATCAACTTGTGTCTCTAGGGGTGCCCCGTGCCTCCGTATATAAAGGCTCAAAGGGGGGGGGGCTGGCTGGCCAAGAGGTGGCGCGCCAGGAGGAGTCCTACTCCTTCCGGGAGTAGGACTCCCCCCCTTTCCTAGATGGAATAGGATTCACGGAGGGGGGAAAAGAGGAGAGAGAGGAGGAAGGGGGGCCGGCCCCCTCTCCTTGTCCTATTCGGACCAAGGGGGGGAGGGGCGCGGCCCATCTCTGGCCACCTCTCCTCTCTTCCACTAAGGCCCACTAAGGCCCATATACTTCCCGGGGGGTTCCGGTAACCTCCCGGTACTCCGGTAAAATCCCGATTTCACCCGGAACACTTCCGATATCCAAACATAGGCTTCCAATATATCAATCTTTATGTCTCGAACATTTCGAGACTCCTCGTCATGTCCGTGATCACATCCGGGACTCCTAACAACCTTCGGTACATCAAAATGCATAAACTCGTAATATAACTGTCATCGTAACCTTAAGCGTGCGGACCCTACGGGTTCGAGAACAATGTAGAAATGACCGAGACACGTCTCCGGTCAATAACCAATAGCGGAACCTGGATGCTCATATTGGCTCCTACATATTCTACGAAGATCTTTTATCGGTCAGACCGCATAACAACATACGTTGTTCCCTTTGTCATCGGTATGTTATTTGCCAGAGATTCGATCGTCGGTATCCCATACCTAGTTCAATCTCGTTACCAGCAAGTCTCTTTACTCGTTCCGTAATCCATCATCCCGCAACTAACTCATTAGTCGCAATGCTTGCAAGGCTTATGTGATGTGTATTACCGAGAGGGCCCAGAGATACCTCTCCGACAATCAGAGTGACAAATCCTAATCTCGAAATACGCCAACCCAACATGTACCTCTGGAGACACCTGTAGAGCTCCTTTATAATCACCCAGTTAGGTTGTGACGTTTGGTAGCACACAAAGTGTTCCTCCGGCAAACGGGAGTTGCATAATCTCATAGTCATAGGAACATGTATAAGTCATGAAGAAAGCAATAGCAACATACTAAACGATCGGGTGCTAAGCTAATGGAATGGGTCATGTCAATCAGATCATTCATCTAATGATGTGATCCTGTTAATCAAATGACAACTCTGTTTGTCTATGTATTCACACATGTATTATGTTTCCGGTTGATACAATTCTAGCATGAATAATAAACTTTTATCATGATATATAAGGAAATAAATAATAACTTTATTATTGCCTCTAGGGCATATTTCCTTCACCCTCCTCCGGACGGCCCCTCCCCCTCCTCCTCCGGCCACCCCCTCCCCCTCCTCTCTCCTCCCTCCCTCCCTCCCTTGTCTTTGTTCTTGCAAATTGTAGGTAATTTAAATGTAGATTTTAGAATGTAGACATTGTAGAATGTAGACATTGCTTAATAGAACTAGTTTATTTATAGTAAGTGCTTAATAGAACTAGATTATTTAGTAAGTAGTTAATAAAACTAGTTTATTTAGTAAGTAGTTATTAAAACTAGTTTATTTAGTGTTAGGATTATATATAAGATATTTTGAAATGTTTTTGTTCATATTTTACACCATTGAAATGCAATGACCATCGATAAGTGGCCTATGTTTTGCCGGAGTGTTGATTAATTTTCGTTCCGGCAAAATTTCAGGCGCTCGATATGTCCTTTTTTAGCAAAGGTCATGCCGGATTTTTGTGGGTTTTGCCATCGAGTTATAATCTTTGAATTTTGAACACAGGAGATGTCTGATGACGATGGGATCCCAGAGTGCGGGTACTGTTACGATGAACGGGGTTTGTGCGATAGGTTTCCTCACCTGCAAAATGATAGGTTTTTCATCGTGAAGCTGGAAAAGACCTTTGATGTTTGTACGGTACGCAACGACAAGCATTTCATCGCAATTAATATCATCACTTGTGCTTCTTTTGTTCAAGGTGTAATTTATGGATTTTTTTTTAAATTTGATTAGTACATCACGTGCCAAGCTAGATCATATGTATTGGAGAAGCTTGGTTTTGGTTTAGATGACTTTGAGAATGTGGAGACGAGGAGGGCTCACTTAAGAACTAAACATGGTTATGAGTTTTGGGTTAAGCTATACAATGCGGTCGATCGCTCCCATTTCGGTTTCTCTAATTGGGAAGCTCTCTGCAAGGCATATGGATTTGATGAGGGAATGCGAATAAGATTTGATATTTGCCCCGAAGATTATTATGATGATGATGATATCGACATCTGGGTGGATGTGGATATGCCTCCAGTTTTGCCTAGATGTGAGTTTGTCAAAACAATTTGTTAAGTTAAGTAATTTATGTTGTTAATTTAAAAATATTTGGTGTCCGTCAGTACTAAACTTATTTATTTATAATTGTCAGCTTATTTCTTATCTTCAAGAAATACTCGGAAGGTAATAGACAGCACATACTACAGCTATGACTCGAAGCTTAATTGTGAGGAGAAAGGTTATCTTGTCTCATTCATAGAAGATGTTGAGGCCTTCAAAACCAGTCACTCAATCAGCCCAAATTATACTAGATACGTGCCACTAATCCATAAATTGCTTGATGGTAACTTCATTGCCAAAAACTTGGTAAGATTTTGTTAATGATGGTAACTTCATTGCATACAATATTCTTAAGTAAATTACATTGCTAACTATATATGTTACTATTACGTTTTTGAACAGAGGCCCCCGAAGCAGGTTGTGCCTGACATGCTATTTACCGAAGGTGATATGCATATGGCTAGCTTACGACCAACTCCTTCGAAGGCTTACCATACTGCATACTCGATTTCTTCAAATGATGGAAGGCTCAAAATCAAAGAATGGAGCAAAGTGATGAATGCGCACACGCAAATAATCGGAGACAAAATGAATATGCGCAAGCCACAAGTTGGAGATAGGTTTATGTCCATTCTCCATTATGGAGAAGGACCGGTTTATTTGTTTTATGGTATTTTAGCTAGGAGAGAGGAGTAGGTCCTAGGTATTAAGAACAATTAGTTAGTGTTGATTATATATGACTATGATGATGATGAGAAGCTTTTATTATGAGGCTACAATGTCTTAGACTTGATGGTGATGCTGAGTAGGAGTAGTGATTATGAGTACTATGATGATGATGAGGAGTTGTTATTATAACTAGTGACCAAGTTGTTAGATGATGTCATGGACGAAAATGATGATGATGATGAGGAGTTATATGACAATGATATATTATGATGATAAGTTGTTAATGATATGATGATGATGATGATGATGATGATGATGATGATGATGATGATGATAAGTTACTATGTCACTGGGTGAAAGAACCGCTGATTAGTTTCAAATGGATGGATCCAAAGTGACCATTGGTTACTTTGGATCCATGCACTTGAAACTAATCCAAGGTTCTTTCACCTAGTGATTTAATAACTCATTATAATGTAAAAGCAATCTCTAAATTGCTACTGTATGACAAATTGTATAAAGCTGTATGAATACGACCTAAAATTTAAAAGAAATAGAATACAGAATAATAGTAGTAGCGGTTGTTTTGGAAAGCGCTACTAGTAATTATCAGTAGCGGTTGTTTTGGAAAGTGCTACTACTAAGTAGATATAGCAGTAGCGAGTGCCATTGGGCGCTACTGGTAAGCATTAGCTATAGCGCTGTATTCGTAGCGCGCTTACTCGCGCTACTGATAGGCCAAAAACTAGCGCTACTGCTAGGCTTTTCCCTAGTAGTGCAAGTATAATAAAAACTGCTTCCTCAACTCATACCCATCATGCACAAACAATATATGTAGGTAGTATGGAAAATTTACGCCAAAGGTCTTAAAACATGTAACGGACAATACTCACCGTGCAAACCGGCTCGACCAATTCTTTACCATTCCACCAGAGCATAAAATGAAAAACAAAAGCCAGACACATTCCTACAATTTTTTAAATTAATAATATAAAGAATATAGTGAGAACAAAATTCATTGTTTTTATTATGAACTCATTACCCGTCTATACTTGTTGGAATACCAAACGGAAATAAAAGTTGCCATTTAGATATATCGGAATTCCAACCAGGCTTCTTTATTTTGAGTGCTTCTTTGAAATCCCTTGCAAAACTTTTTAATTTCAGTGCATGCCTCAAATTTTTATCCTTTGACGATTGCGATGTTTGAATAAGGTCCATAATATATAGACGACGTGCCCCTTTGTCGATGACATACAAGATGTATCGGCCGATGAATGCATATGGAAGATAAATCTACAAATGGAGCTATTAGAAACAACAATAAATCATGATAACAATAGACAAAATACTTTACTTTCAATGTTGCACGATGAGATGTCGTTGTCCATCCCAGACCAGCTATCAAATAATGTTGCCAACGTCTGGATAGTTTCCTTCTCGCAAAACTTTTGACCTCGTGTTGACTCTAGCATCATGGACTAAGTAAAAAAAGAAATATTGTTTCAACATGTTGATACTAGTGACACATAGAATGAAGATTACGATAACTTACACAAAATCTGAGATCCATGTAGTGTATAGGAGGGTTTGTGAACAATACTCCCTCGTCACATGCCAGTATACGCATGGCGGTGTTGAAGCAATCATTGTCCATAGGCTGCTCCATGTTAAGTATGCATTGAAGTTTCTTAACACTTAAGCCCATTGGATCGGGTGTCGAGCTCCGGACCCATTCCTTCCTAAAAATTGTATGGTAAGAAGAATAATAATGTACATGTGCACATGAAATATTGATACATGATACTTACTCCAAACACCAGACATCATCGATCGACATGATGTAGTTGTAGAGGCCGGCAAGTAATTCACGTTGGTCCGTGGGCATGATAGTGATTAGGGCAGGACGTTTGTCTTTGACTACGTCAGGTGGATTCTCCAGAATCTCGAGATCAGAATTAGCTAAAGTTTCTTCATCGTCAGATTGATGGTATATGGGACCTCTTTTTAGCTTATTCAGCTCCGAGTTGAGCAAAATGACAGTTAATTTTCGTCGAAAGTGTTTCATATCCTCCTACAAAATATATATTTTGATATAATAGTTTGATTTAAAATAATGAGATAATGTATAAAAATGAAATACCCGGGTGAACTGGTCTGACAGTGCATCTGATGTCCAATATTCCATATAATTTAGCAAAAGTAGTCCACATGATACACTATAATATCATAAAATAATGCTTTAGAATATCACCCAGCGAAAACTGAAAGGTTTATTTTATCTCCCGAAATAGGTTTTTGTGGAGAGGAACTAATCAAACTATGAAGCAAGGAAGGCCAAATCCTATTCGGCGCCTTCAGCGCCCAATATTAGTCATTTCACTGACAGGCGCATACCTCCTCATTGCGTTTGGGCTAGCCCATTTTTTATTTTTATTCTCTGTTTCTAAAGTGCAAAAATTGTGCGAGAGCTGGGATTCGATCTTACGAGGAGCGTGTACTAAACAAGTCGGTGTAGTGCATTGGCCCTGTTTGGATACTCTAACACAGTTAGAGTTAGAGTTATTTTCTAACCCACCCTAATCCAAATAAGCACCTCTCCACCGGGATAGTTGGGTTAGATGGAACTAACCCACTCTAACCCTCCCTGTTTGAATATTTTTGGGTTATTTGAGCCTTCAACTAACCTAAACTAGCTCTAACTCCATGATCCAAACAGGGCTATTGAAGACTCAAATATAGCATATGAATAGTCATAAAGCTAGCTAGCACTGGAGTGGGAGAGGCAGCTGGGTTGAGTGAGAGTGCATCTTCTAGCCAGTAGTCTAGTCCGTAATCAATAAATCCAGCAGCAGCATGGTCGTGCATGTAATCATTCCGTTCTGTTTTTCAACTGCCACAAAGCACCGTCACATCATCGATGCCTGCTGCCGCTGCCATGCCTCCCTGCACTTGCCTACATATTCTATGGTATGTAACCCTGCATAGCCACAGATGGAAGTGCATATACTACTACTACTTGCAAAGATAACTAGCTAGCAGTTCGCAGGCGATCGAGGCCTCGATCGAGCACGTAGGTACCACTGCACCGCCACGCGCGTCCATGGCATGGGCCTGTTTGTTTCTCGTGCTTTGCGTTTAGAGCTAGCAGACCCCGCATCCGGTTGGCCCGCAGAATGCGTTTGTAGTTCGCGAAAAAACGGCTTTGCGGACCGGCACGGACGGCCTATATACAGACCCCGTATAACGGATCCGTAAAAAAAGATATTCGTGAAATATGCTCTTTTACGGATCGCTTTGTGAGGTCTGATCTGGCGCAGCTCCTTCCTGTCTGGAAAACCTAAATTTGCATCTTAATTTGATTCAACACAATGCATTTCTTTGCTTTTTCAACAACGTTGAATACAGAAGACATCACCAAATCTTTGCTAGAATAGCAAGACCAAAAAAAACAAGAACCACAAGTATGTATTTTAAAAGATTTTAACTTTCATAACTGCTCCCACTAGTTGGACTAATATCTTCTTCATGCATTCGTTGTTGATCTGTGAATTATTGATTTTGCATTCTTCTTTCTTCATCTTTGGTTCGAAAGAAATAGACGTTGCTTCCCCTCTAGTTGCACATGCAGCCGCATCATTGCCTTTGATTCTAATAAGAAGTGCACACACGTCTATTAAGTTTCTTTCTATCAATAAACCAATGTATTCGCCTTCCCGAAACCAAAAATGAGCATCCATCTTCCTACACACATGATGATGTTCGACATGAGCTACCGCAATTGAACCAAAGAATGAGCTATCAAAATGAGCCGAATGAAAACAGCACGTACCCCATCGTTTTCACATTTGAAGAACACCCATCCGGGGTGCTTCGGCGTGGCCGAAGTTAGCCGCGGCACTGTCCGCGTGCAGTCGTCGCACTGTATGAGCGAGATCGACGAGTCATAGAGCCGTTGCGCGAGCGCCGAGCTCGGTGGACGACTGGACGAATCCATGCCCGCAAACTGTCGATGACGGCGGAAGGACGAACCCGCACCTGCATGCGACGATGAGACCTTGCCAGGGCTGTTGGAGATGCTCCCAGACCATTCCAACGCTTGGCGCATCCACCGGTGACCGGAAAAGCCAAATCCGGCAGCCCACGATGAACAGCCGCAGATCCACAACTTTCCGGCCCGCCGACGCAGGGGGGGGGCAGAGGGCAACCTCGTGCATGTGGCGGCCTTTCGGCGTGCTCCCGCCGGCTGCTTTCGCTGGAATCTAGGGCGGCGACCCGACGGCGGGGCGAGGGGGGAGGGGAGGTGGTTGGTGGGGAAAAGTGCGGGCTGAAATGTCCTCCCCACCAACCGCTTTCGCTTATATGCATGCAGGGCACCACATGGACGAGGGGGAAACCCGCGTATTCACGGGTTGGGGCCGAGATTTTGCCGCGCCCCTCAAAATTTTTTGCGGGCCGGCCGCGTTTGCGGGGTCTATTCGGGCAGGATTTTCCGTGTCAACCCGCATTTGGCGGTTATTTTGCAGGTCGGAACTTTTTGCGGGGTCAGCTAGAGTTGCTCTTAGCAGTCTTCTCCAAGACGGATCATGAAAACACCCGCAAATGTCTAAGCCAGGCGGTGGGAGAGAAGTTGTGACACGTAAGTGCGGGGCGTCTAGTCCTTCACACGTTTTTTTGGCTTTTGATTTTTTTAAACTTTTATATTCTTTGAATAAAAAGTCCAAATTAAATTCTGTTTTTAAATTTGTATTTCTCGTTGTGAGGGATTTTAAATAAGATCCGTTGCGAATACGTTTTGATGAATTTTGAAATTAACTATTAAGTTTCAACTCTTGAAACTTAGTACGAGCAAGCGATAAAATTATGATTTTTGTGCCTGCAATGACAAAATATCTTAAATTTCATCTATGAAACTTGGTAAACGCGAGCGAGAAAATCGTAAATTTCAGATAAAAAAATCATAAGTTTCAAGGGTTGAAACTTAAAACATACCGTGCCCTCGTGCGGGATCCAACTACTTTGCGCATCGCGAGGCAATCAAGCGGCCGGACAGGGCTTGTAAGGTGTGTGGCCCGTACCTGCGTGCCCCTGCGAATTTCTGGCCCAGGCAGTTTGGATATTTGAAGCCTCCAAAGCGGGAGAATATCATACGGAAACCAACATTCGGTGGAAATCGGTGAAAACCACGAGAAAAAGATATTTTAAAGTTTCAAAAAAATTGAAAAAAATGCGGGATGTTAAGAGGATGATGTTTTATTGCCATGCAAAATTTTAAGTTGAAACACGTTACAAGATATGAGCTATGAAAAAGACAAAATCAGCGTTAAATAGTGCCGAATAGTAATGTCACTATTTAGGGCTGAATTTGTCTTTTCATAACTCACATCTCATAATGTTTTTCAACTTGAAATTTTGTGTAGCAACAAAACATCACCTTCTTAACATCCCATTCTTTTTAGATTTTTAAAAAAAAATTTAAATATGGTTTCCATGAAATTTTCATTGAATATTGGTTTTCGTATGATATTCTTCCGCCTCCAAAATGGGTCAGTAAATTAGGTCAGACCAGCCGGACGTTTGAAGTCCCGCCACCCGGCGTCAAACGGTGGGAGCTCTAGGGGAGTCAGACTTTGATACTTCGGCCCGCCCCCAAAACTCTCGTCATAGTCAGTTCTTGAACCCTTTGAGGCCTCATTTGGTTTGTAGGATTTTTGTAGAAATTTTATAGGATAGTATTTGCGAAGGAAAAATTCCTTTGAAGCCCTTTGGTTTGTAGGAATGGATTCCTATTTCTATGTAGGATAGGAATCAATCCTTCACGTTTTGGAGAAAAAAACATTAGCCTAGACTCGATGGAAAAAATTCTATCCTATGCATCAAATGTCATCTCTTTCTCTATAGGAATTGACATGCATGTCATCTCACTTCCTATGATTTTCTTATTCCTATAAAATTCCTATCCTATGAGCCAAAGAAGACCTAAGCATTTAATAGACGTGTCCGGCCGTCCACCTACCCGCATTCACATCGGCTGTGACCGGTCTCCTGTATTCACACTGTTATGCTGCCCGAATAGACTAATCGGTCGGCAGCATTCACGTGTTCACCGCTCCGCCTTCCCGGCTATACAAAGCCGACTGGCCACACCCCAAAACCCAATATACGAATCCCTTCTCCGATAATCCGGGCCGCTATCTGTCGTCCGAGCATCACTCACATTCGTGTTTGTCGTCCACCATTGCAAGGGCTTCATGGTTCAAGCAGCTTTTACCAAGGAGCTGCACCATAATCACGACGGAGGTCCGTGACGCGGAAGTCGCGCACATTGCCCATATTGAGGCGGGCCAACCTCCAAGCTCGGAGGAGGGCAACCTCATGGCTTTGGCGGAGGTCAAGGAGGAGGAGCATGTTGTGTCAAACATGTCTCCGAAGGCTGCATGTCGGCAGCATGCATGCACCAGGGTAGTATTACTTAGCTACGAAGGGAGTAGCAGTAAGTTGGCAAGACCATTTTGGTTTTCTACTATTGTAGGTCAGCCATGATGTCACTTAGGTAATTGACATCAGCACTTACATAGTATAGTCGGTTCAGTAGGCTATATAAAGGACCGATGCCCGTCGCTGTAAGATCATTCCATTTCAAGTATTTGAGCTTCACTACAGCCTTTGAGCGTCTTTCCTCGTCGTGTGTGTGTGTGTGTGTCTTGCGCTGCACTAGTGAGTGCGTGTGTAGGTGGGCTGAGTGGATAGCCACGACCCTCTGGTTTCAGTAGTTCTGAGCTAACAGTTGGCATCAGAGCCCCAAGTTATGCCGAAGTATATGCCGAAAGAAGGTGTTGCCGACGACGGCTCCAAGACCGCCGGGCAGAGCTCGACTGAGGAGGCGCGTGCGGCGGACGCGCTTGCGCTGCGAGGCAGGCTAGGAGGGAGGTTGGGTGCGCCACGCTCCATGCGAGACGTGGGCATGTCCAGCACCTCCTTCCTTCTCCTCACGCGGACCAACTACCCCAGTTGATCGGTCATGATGAAAGTCATCATGGAGGCGCGGCATATCACTACTAGGGAAAACCTTATACACCGAATCTTAGTAGCATCGCGGTTTAAAAACAGACGCTACTGCTAATTAGCAGCAACGAGCTTTAGAAAAGAGCGCTGCTAATGACTGAGTAGCAGTAGCGCTCTAGGTAAAAAGAGCGCTACTACTATAATTGCCACGGTGTTGCCTCCAGGCTAGATATAGTAGTAGCGCCCTTCCCGTGGACGCGCTACTGCTAAAGAACTTAGTAGCAGCGGTTTTGCTCAAAACTCGCTGCTGGTAAGTATGACCGCAACTAATTAAGTTTAGTCCCATACTGCTAAGCGAACAAGGTGTTTACCACCTTAAATATGTTGCTTCTCAACCTATCTCGAGCACTTGGTCTTCATTGAACTATATGTGTATGATTTGTGGTTGCAATATGAATCCTCGCCTGTACCTATACAGGTACAGTGAGGATTCATGTTGACTATTTAGATTATACACAAAAAGATCAATGATGACCAATGTATATTTTTGATGTTTTTACTAAACAAAAGAAATAAATGCTTCCATTAGCAGTAGCGGTTTTTCCCAAAACGCGCTGTAGATAAGTTAGCTATAGCGCGTTTTCTGTACGTGCGCTACTGCTAGTTCGAGTTAACCACCCCCCGCATCAAAATTTCTCTAAGTCCTCCTTTCCCCCCCACCGTCATGTTCCCCTACTCCCTGTTGCCGCCGCCCGAGCCCGAGCGCGCCTGCGCCCTCACCGCCGCCGCCTGCCCTCAACCTCACCGCCGCCGCTCTCGACCACACTGTCGCCGCCCTCGACCTCACCGCCGCCACCCTCGACCGAGCCCGCCGAGCCCGCCGCCCAGGACCGCCGCCCTCCCGATCCCGAGCCCGCCCTCGCCGCCCCTCCGTCGTCGAGCACCTCCCCGCCACCGTCTCTCCCTCTGTAAGCCCCCCACCCCTCCCCAACCCCCTCTCTCTTTGCTTAGTTAGTAGATGATTTTACTAGTAGTAGATGTTAATTTAGGGTTCATAGATAATGATTTTTAGAAGTAGTGGATATTAATTACTAGTAGTGATGGTAAAATAGTTGTATAATTAGTAGTAGTACATGTTAATTAGTAGTAGATGTAGTAGTTAGATGTTAATTAGTAGTAGTAGATGTGCTAGTTTCTTTCTATTTATAATAAGTTTATATTTAGTAAGAACTAGTTGAATTAATAGAACTAGTTTAGTTTTAGTTGAACTAGTTAAGTTTTAGTTGAACTAGTATAGTAAGTAAATTAATAACTAGTTGAACTACTTCATTTTTAGAAAGAACTAGTTTTTTTCTTTTTATACTAAGTTTATATTTAGTAAGAACTAGTTGTATTAATAGAACTAGTTGAACATGCCATATTTGGTGTTATTTTTTAGTTTAAGCAATTATTTCATGTTTTGGTTACACCTCCGAGTGGCCTATGTTTTGCCGGAGTGTTGATTAATTTCCGTTTCGGCAAATTTCAGCCGCTCGATATGTCCTTTTTTAGCAAAGGTCATGCCGGATTTTTCCGTGAATTCTGGCATGACTTGTGCTAGAATATGTGGGAAATATCGAGTGGTCTGGATTTTCTTTGAAAAATAATGATCTAATTTAGGTTTTTAGTACATATATTTAATTGTACAAGTTTAATCTTTGAATTATGAATGTAGGAAATGTCGTACTCGGACGATGAGGTCTCCCGGGGGAGTGCAGCTGGTGCCACGACGATCGAGGTATGTGCGACAGGTTCGTTGAGCTGGACGAAGATCGGCGCTTCAGCATTAAGCTCGAGGAGACCTTCCATGTTGAAACGGTACGCAACAACGACAAGTGTTTTTTTCGTAATTAAGCATGACTTCAACTATTTCAACGTCTAATTTTCATCTTTTACAATTCGACTAGCTTATCACATGCCATGCAAGATGCTATGTCTTGGAGAGGATGGGTTTTCAAGACCATGAAAATTTTCAAACAAAGAAAATACACCTAAGGACCCATCATGATATCGATTTTGAAGTAAATCTGTATAATTCTCAGAGCGTAACCCATTTTGGTTGTCAAAATTGAGAAGCACTTTGCAAAATGTATGGTTTTTATGAGGGTATGATTGTCACCATGGATCTAGGTCCTTGTTGATACACTTCCGATTCTACCTCAATGTGAGTTTCTCAAACATAGTTATTAACTAATTTATATTGTTTATTTCAAAATAGTTGACAGCTTATTTCCATTGACAGCTTATTTTGAATCTTCAAAGAATGTGCAGAAGATGGTAGACAAAACCCACTACACTGATGGTTCCGAATTAACTTATAAGGAGAAAAATCATCTGATTGCTTATTGTATTTTTTTTGAGAATTACAATACCTATTATCGAACTCCTCCAAATTATGGTGAATACGTGCCACTAGTGCACGTGTTGAACCACGATAACTTCTATGGAGATACCCTGGTAAGATATTTTACTATTACGACATCCGTGCATCTTTTGCATACTTCTAAAACTAGTACATCATTGCTAACTACGAAGTTATTAATAAGTTTTTCAACAAAAAATCCCGATGGATTGTGTGCCCCATCTGATGTATTACAATGGTCGCCTTGAAGTTCTGAACCTACAGCCAGGTCATCCTATGGATCTCACCTGTGCATATCGAATTTCTGAAACCGGTGAACACATGCTAATCAAAGAGTGGAAAAAATGTTTGGACATTCGTAAGGAGGTTCTTGGAAGCAACATTAAGCGAAAGGCAAGAATTGGAGACAGGATAATCTGCATTCTCCATAATGGAGAGCAAGGGGCTATCTTGTTTTTTGCTATTTTACCTTTGAGAATATAGTAGGTCCTAAGAGAATGTAGTAGGTCCTATGAGGTACAATATGTTTATTATGTGATACAATGTGTTAGAGCTGAAAATGTCAGGAGTACTTGTGATTACGACTAGTGACCAATGATATGATGATGATGATGATAAGTTGTTAATGATATGATGATGATGATGATATTTATTATATCATTGGGTGAAAGAACCGCGGATTAGTTTCAAGTGGATGTCCGTCCACTTGAAACTAGTCCACACGGTTCTTTCACCCCGTGATGTAATAACTCATTATGATGTAAAAACAATTTGTAAATTCCTGTTGTATGAAAATTTGTGTAAAGGTGTACGAATACAACATAAAATAAAAAAGAAATAAAATATGAAATAATAGTAGCAGCGCGGGCAGAGAGAAGCGCTACTACTAATTACCAGCAGCGCTCCTCCTGGAACTCGCTGCTACTAAGTCGATTTAGCCGTAGCATGGGTGGAGGCACGCTACAGCTATTCGTTAGCTGTAGCGCCTTATCAGTAGCGCACCACCCCGCGCTACTGATAGGTCTAAAACCCACGCTGCTGCTAGCCTTTTCCCTAGTAGTGTATACTGGATACCGGCGATGTCGAGTACGAGGAGGACCGGTTGGCGATGGAGCCGATCTTGCGCTCCGTCCCACCGGAGATGGTGCTCACCCTTGGCGCCAAGGAGACGGCCAAGGAAGCATGGGACACCATCAAAACTCTATGCATCGGCGTGGAGCGCGTACGGGAGTCGAAGGCCCAGACTTTGCGCTCCAGTATGAGGAGATCCGGTTCAAGGCCGGTGAACAAGTCGACGACTTCGCCTTGCGGCTGCAAGGTCTCGTCAACGAGCTCGCAACGCTCGGGGATCACATCGACAATAAGATGGTGATTCTCAAGTTCCTCCACGTCGGCCCCAGGCAGTACAAGCAACTGGCCTGGTCCATCAAGAGTTTGGTGGATCTCTCCACCATGACGATCGACGAGCTGGTAGGGCGGCTGATGGTCGTCGAGGAGCGCGGCGACGAAGCCGACAACTGTGCTGGCGGTGAACTACTCACCAGGGAGCAGTGGGACGCGCAGCTTTAGCAGCGTGGCCGCGACGGCTCTTCCGGCGGTGGGGGAGGTACCCCCACGGGAAGCAGAGGTCGCGGCAGAGGCGGAGGCCGCACCCAGAGTGGCGGCGGAAACCGCGGTCACAAGCCAAGCCAGGCACGGCGAGGCACTAGCAACAGTGGCAAGTGCCGCTACTGCAACATGCCGGGTCACTGGATCCGGGATTGCCACAGGAGGAAAGCCAACGAGGCAGCCGCGGCAACGGCAAAACTCGTCCAGGCTGACGTGGACGGCGGGCCGGCAATGATGCGGGCAAGAGTCGAGCCCGTGCAGGAGAACTCAACGTCTCTCGCGACCACGGCCCCGACATCCACCCATTCTATGCAGGAGGCATGGATCCCGTCCACGGGAACCATCACTCCAGTGACAGGCCACACCTCGACAATGACGTTCTCGGGGCCTGTTGACTAGGAGGCGATGAAGGCTCGGGTGTGGGGGAGCCACACCCCGGCGATGGCGTCCCCGACAACCTCAGGACCCGATGAGGCTGTGCAAGTTAGCGCGACAATGACGCATATGGCGGATCATGCTCCGACCATGATGATGGCGACCATCGACTCCGTGCAGGAGCGCGCGGAGACTCGGGTCACCCACACCCCAACGACGAGATGTTCGGATCTACTGCGTTGGCGGGAGATGGCTCTCCGACAACGGCATGTGCGTGCGGCTTCATCTTCCTAAACAAGGAGAGAGTCGTGACCACACCCACGCTTGCGGGTGGTAAGCAAAGTGAGGGTTGGTTCCTCGACACCGGAGCCACGAACCACATGACTGGTTCGGTCGACGCGTTCGCAGAGCTGGACCGCTCAATCACCGGGAAGGTGCGGTTCACAGATGGATCCGTGATGGAGATCCACGTACGTGGGACCGTTGTCTTCGCTGACAAAGGGGGTGATCACGGGGCGTTCACGGACGTCTACTTCATCCTGGCGCTCAAGAGCAGCGTCGTGAGTGTCGGACAGCTCGACGAGGGCTGGTTCGACATCGGCATCCGGCGCGGTGTTCTCACCGTGCGCGACCAGCAGAAGAGGCTGCTCATCGAGGTAACCCGCTCGCCGAACCGCCTCTACAAGTTCTTCTTTCGACCCATGCATCCAGTGTACCTTGCCGTGGGTCATGTCTCCGACGCATGGCGTTGGCATGCCCGGCTAGGACACCAGCACTTCGACGGGTTGCGGAAGATGGTGCGAGGCAACCTCATTCGCGGGCTACCTCACATCAAGCACGCTGACGAACTGTGCGATGCGTGTCTTGCCGGGAAGCAGCGACGCCTGCCCTTCCCCCAAAAGGCACGCTATCGGGCGCAGAAACCCCTGGAGCTGGTTCATGGGGACCTCTGCGGCCCAATCACCCCGGAAACGCTAGGAGGGTGTTGCTACATCCTGCTGCTCGTCGACGACTACATCAGGTTCATGTGGGTGCTGCTCCTCGCCTCCAAGGATGAGGCGGAGCGAGCCATTGTCAAGCAGCAAGCGGAAACAGAGGTCGAGTGCGGCCACAAGCTGCACGTGCTGCGCATGGACCATGGCGGCGAGTTCACGTCGGCCACGTTCTACAAGCACTGCACCGAGAAAGGGGTGCAATGTCACCTCACAGCCCCTTACTCGCCGCATCAGAACGGCGTCGTCGAGCGGAGGAACCAAACTGTGCTCGGGATGGCATGCTGCATGCTCAAGGCAGAGCAGGTGCCGAGCACATATTGGGGGGAGGCCGTACTCACGGCCGTCTTCATCCTCAACCGCTCCTTCACAAGGAGCGTCGACGGCAAGACGCCTTACGAGGCGTGGTACGGGAGGAAGCCCGATGTACGCTTCCTCCGCACCTTTGGCTGCGTCGGGCATGTCAAGACGGCGCGCCCACAGCTGAAGAAGCTCGATGACAGGAGCACCCCAATGGTGTTCATGGGCTATGAGACGGGCTCTAAGGCATACAAGATGTACGACCCCGTCTCAAAGCATGTGCATGTCTCGCGCGACGTCATCTTCGACGAAGACGCGCGGTAGACTTAGGAGGCGTCGGGGGAGGCCCCGGCAAGCATCTCCTTCACTGTGGAGTACCCGATGTACTCTACTACCTCGGGAAGCAAGACCCCGGGAAGTGCCACACCGGGAAGCCCGGGAGGTGTGGATCCGGGAACAGCAACCCCGAGAACACCGTCCCCGGGTACGGTGTCGCCGGACACCATGACGTCAAGCAAGGTGGGTCCCGAGAGGCAGTTCACAACCCCGCCAACGGCGAGGTCGGAGCTGTTCGACGTTGACGATAGCGTTGGCGCACCCCACAGGTTTCGGCGCATGGGGGATCTCCTCGACGAGGCTGCGGCAACACGGCAACAGCCTGAGGAAGAGGACGCTGATGACGACGAGGTCCTGCATCTGATGGCCGGCGAGGAGCCGACCACATTCGCGGAGGCCGAGCAAGAGGATTGCTGGTGCCTTGCGATGCTGGACGAGCTAGCGTTGATCAATGACAACACCACTTGGACACTCACCACACTGCCTGCTGGGCACCGAGCCATCGGGCTCAAGTGGGCGTTCAAGGTGAAGAAGGACGAGCACGGCGCCATTGTCAAGCACAAGGTGTGCCTCATCGCCAAGGGCTACGTGCAGCGTGAGGGAGTGGACTTCGAGGAAGTATTCGCTCTGGTGGCAAGGTTGGAGTCCGTGCGGCTCATCCTTGCCCTAGCCGCTCACCGTGGGTGGGAGGTACACCACATGGACATCAAGTCGGCGTTTCTCAACGGCGACCTTAACGAGGAGGAGTATGTCTCCCAGCCACCCGGGTTCGTTGCCAAGGGCCACGAGCAGGGCGTGTATCGACTACACAAGGCCTTGTACGGTCTCCGGCAAGCCCCAAGGTGTGGAACGCCAAGCTTGATGCAAGCCTCGCATCCCTTGGGTTCTCACGTAGCGCTTCTGAGCACGGCGTGTACTCGCGTGGCACCGCGAACACGCTGCTCATTGTCGGCATCTACATCAACGACCTCGTCATCGCCGGGGCAGAGCCTGAAGAGGTTCAACGCTTCAAGGGAGAGATGCATCGTCTCTTCAGCATGAGCGACCTTGGGCTGCTCCGGTACTACCTCAGGCTGGAGGTGAACCAGGAGGGTGGTCGCATCATGATCACGTAGACGGCCTACGCCACCAAGATGCTCGAGCGAGCAGGCATGAAGGACTGCCATGCCGTGCACGCTCCAATGGAGGCACGGTTGAAGCTCAGCAAGGATAGCCCCGAGAAGGCGGTGGATGCTACACTCTACCGTAGCATCATCGGGAGTCTCAGGTACCTCGTGAACACCCGACCGGACATCACGTTCGTTGTCGGATACCTGAGTAGGTTCATGGAAGCCCCGGCAAGCGATCATCTCACTGCCGTCAAGCACCTGCTCCGGTACATCGCGGTACGCTCCACGCATGGATGCGTGTATCATCGTGGCGACGGCGAGAGCTGGTGACGTGGACTCCCGAAAGAGCACCTCAGGCATACTATTCCTTGTCGGCAATAGTCCCGTCAGCTGGCAATCGATGAGGCAGAAGGTTGTCGTCGTATCTTCGTGCGAGGCGGAGTACATCGCGGCAGCTACAGCGGCCTGTCAAGGCATTTGGCTTGCTCGCCTCCTTGGCGAGATGGTGAATCAGGACACTGCCCCTGCACTCATCTTCATCGACAACAAGTTAGCGATTTCTCTCTGCAAGAATCTAGTGCTTCACGACCGCAGCAAGCACATCGATCTCCGCTAGCACTTCATACGTGACTGCGTCGAGAAGGGTACGGTGATCGTGGAGTTCATCCAGACTGGTGAGCAGAAGGCGGACATTATGACGAAGGCACTTGGTCACGTCCAGTTCCAGGAACTACGCGACAAGGTTGGGATCATCGACACCAAGCTCCTTCGACAAGTTTGAGGAGGAGAATGTTGTGTCAAACTTGTCTCCGAAGGCTGCATGTCGGCAGCATGCATGCACCAGGGTAGTATTACTTAGCTACGAAGGGAGTAGCAGTAAGTTGGCAAGATCATTTTGGTTTTCTACTATTGTAGGTCAGCCATGATGTCACTTAGGTAATTGATATCAGCACGTACATACTATAGTCGGTTCAGTAGGCTATATAAAGGACCGATGCCCGTCGCTGTAAGATCATTCCATTCCAAGCATTTGAGCTTCACTACAGCCTTTGAGCGTCTTTCCTCCTCCTGTGTGCGTGTGTGTGTCTTGCACTGCACTAGTGAGTGCGTGTGTATGTGAGCTGAGTGCAAGTACTACCACCAAATAGCCACGACCCTCTGGTTTCAGTAGTTCTGGGCTAATAGAGCAGGCCATGGTCGAGGAGGAGGTTCACACGGAGGAGGAGGTGATGACTGTCGTGGTTCCAAGTCTGACAGTAGTGTAGGGGGGTAAGTATGGAGAGGCAAGATCTTAGCTATGGAGAAGTTGTAAGAACGCAAGGTTTACGAGTTCAGGCCCTTCTCGGAGGAAGTAATAGCCCTACGTCTCGGAGCCCGGAGGCGGTCGACTGGATTATGAGAGTATGAATTACAGGGGTGCGAACCCTTTACACTGAGGAGGGGTGGCTTATATAGAGTCTGCCAGACCCCTCCGGCCCTCAGTTATGCAGGGCTTTAAGTACATTAAGGTCGGGTGTTACTGGTAACGCCCCTAATAAAGTGCTATGATGACCATAAAAGCTACTTAATGGCCGACCGTTAGCGTGCAGAGTGACTTTAGGTCTCCTGGCCGTCGGGTGGTTGGATCTTGGTCGAGTGGTTGCTTCTTGGTCGAGTGTCTTCGAGTCCGTCGAGTGAAACACCGCCAAGTCGATTGAAATGTGATTTCTTCTGGAGGTGTCCTTGGGTAGGTCAGTTTGGACAGGTCCATGACCCTACCCTAGGTACATAGCTTCATCATTAGCCCCCGAATGGATCGAGGTTTGAGTGGGAAAGGGTTTGAGCACATCTCCGACTCATTTTCATGTCGTGAGCATACCTTGTTTCGGATCAATGGACCAGAGTGATGACAACAACTTTCTTTCCAGTCGCTTTGATCCATTCTTAGGTTTTGTCGAGTGAGTTCTTATACTTGAAGAGTTCTGAGTGACGGTGCGGAGGAGATCTTCGGTTCGACGAGTTGTTCTGCTGCCCGCGGATTTCGTGGGATCCAAATTTTGGGAAGCGTGCGGGACGGGAGAGGCTGCAGTAAACGGATGGGATAGCGCGGAGCTGCCTTGATCCCCGCGCCACCTTTTTCGCCACGTATCGCGCGCGCGATCACCACGGGATTTGGCAGGGCCGTCCGGGCCTACAAGTCAGCCACTCGGAAGCAGCCTCATATAAGGTGTTGGGCCGGGGCTCTGTTCCGCACGCTACCATTCTCTCTCTGTTTTCTCCCGATTTCTCCGCCACCCTTGCTCCCGTCTCGTCGCCGGATCTCCGCTCGAGCTCGAACTGCCACCATGGGGAAGGACAAGACGGCGGCGCTGGAACGCGCGAAGAAGGCAACCGTGAAGGCGAAGGGCAAGCGTACCAACCGGGGCGGATCCTCGTCGAGGTCCGGCCTGCCGGCGGGCTGGATCCAGGGCGACTGGATCCGCTCGGTAATCACGCAGGACGACCTCGACGACCTGGTGGAAGGGAGATTTATCCCCCACAAGTCGGCTCGGCTCCCGGGAGACGAAACTGAGCCGTAGCCCGGAGAGGGTGAGTGCGTCCTCTTAGCAACTCACATAGATCGTGGGTTCTCGCTGCCTCCCCACCCTTCCTTCTGGGGTTTTTTGAACTTCTTTGGGGCTCAGCTCCACCATTTTACTCCGAATACCATAGTCTATCTGGCCGCTTTTGTGTCTATGTGCGAAAACTTCTTGGGCTGTCGACCGCACTGGGGGCTCTTCAAACATATCTTCACTTGCCGTTCCCAGTCGGTCAAAAAGACCAAGTCGAGTGACGAGAGGACTCGGGTGATCCAGATGTGCGGTGGTCTGGGGATCCAGATGAGGAGCAAAAGTACTTTCCCAGCGATGATCCTTCCTGACTCGGTCCGGGGCTGGCAGTCGACTTGGTTTTACTGCAAGGATCAGCCGACCCCTGGCCAGTCGACTAGGCTTCCTCCTTTCTCCTTGGCTCGAGTGGAGAAGCCTGCTCCCCTGAAGATAGTTCCAGAAGAGAAGGCGCAGGTCAAGGAGCTGGTCGAACGGGTCATCCAGCTCGTCCGCAACGGAGTGACCGGGATGGATCTACTGGAGGTATTTCTCGATCGACACATCCAACCCCTTTAGGCGCGCGATCATCCGATGTGGATGTATTTTGGGCTCGAAGATACCACTCGGATCCACCCGGAGGAGGTCAGTGAGGATACCTTGGAGAGCTGGTTGAGAGGAATCACTGGCAACAAAGACAACCCTCGGGGATCCAGGAGGGTGATTCCATTCGACAACTCGTGTCAGCCGGAGCAGGTATGTTTCTGTAAGTAACTTTCCGACTCTCCATCTGATGTCCCATTTGCAGTCGACTAAATGTCTTTTGATTGTTATTTTTTCAGGCCCTCATTGAAATGTACTCGATGCCCAATGGAGAGAAAGGGCAAGACTTGGAAGGCGAGGCGAGCGGCGGCGACAGTGGCGAGTGAACTTCTGATGGTGAAGAAGATGGAAAAAGCGAAGACTCAAGCGACGAAGAAGAAGTTGAGTCGCCTCCTCGTAGGGAGAGGCGATCCAAACTTGCCCAAGAACGACCGAACGTCCGTGAAAAGGCGACTGCTCAAGCTGGTCAATCTTCGAAGCGTCCTCAGATCTCTTCACCAACCCCGACCGAGAAAGCGCCCAAGCACCCCAAAGTTGCGGAGCCAAAAATCCGGAAGGCATTGGCGAAGATTAAGATTGACATCCCCGTCGCTTCTGCGTAAGTGTCTTCCTCTGTATACACTCGACGCTCAGCGTCGTTTGTTTTTCTTGTTTTAATCGGACGAACTTTGGAACTGCCAGCGCTGCCACTTCTAGGACCTCAGCTTACAGGGATGATGATGAGGTGATGGAGGATGCGGTCACGTCAAAACTGGGTATGACTCCTGCCATACTGTCTTTATTTTGGTCGATTCAACTGCAACGTGTACCATTGGGTGATGTGATTTTGACGATTGAACTTTGCATAGCTCCCAACGTTATTGACCTCCCTGATGATGATGAGGAGCCCGAGAGGCCTTTGACGAGGAAAAATAGGCAGGCTCCTACAAGCGAGGCGCCACAGTCGACGCCAAGGACGGAACCAGTCGTTCAGGACACTGGCGACGCCAATCGGGGTTCTGTTACCTTTGTTGTGCCACTGTCGAGTGCCTTGCCCTCTTCGTCGACTGCTCAGGCTCCCGTCGACCCACCTTCAGTTTTTGCGACCCATCATGTCCCGGAGGACGAAGCGAATGCTGCCAGGGAAGCCATACGTCAGGCGGGCATCATGATGGAGAAGATGAGGATGGTGCGGGACGCCAGTCAGGCTGCCTACGACGCCAGCTCGGCCCTCCAAAGCAATGTTCAGGTTAATTGGTCACTGCTTGTTTTGTTAGGATATGTTATCTGAAGACTCTTTTCCGAAAATCTTTGCATCTGTACACGCCTTGGGTGCATCGATTGAAAATGTTGAACCTGTGGGGGCACGCTGAGTGCACCCACTGGGTGTAGTCCCCGAGACTACGGTGGACTGCTGGCAGTCGACTGTAGTCGTTGTATTTTTTCGAATGTATAAACCAAACTGGTAGTTTGTCGCTTCCACTCGGTCTGGTTGAGTGGGATCAGAACCGGTGGGGGCACGCAAAGTGCACCCACTGGGTGTAGTCCCCGAGACTACGGTAGACTGTTGGCAGTCGACTATAGTCTGAGTTCTACTTTCTCTCTTTCTACCTTTTTTTTACTTCCTGGACTCGACTTCGGCAGGCCGGTCGAGTGGGATCAGAACCGGTGGGGGCACGCAAAGTGCACCCACTAGGTGTAGTCCCCGAGACTATGGTGGACTGCGGGCAGTCGACCGTAGTCTTAGTATTTATTGCCTTTTTTTTCACTGTAAAATAACTTCTCCTCTTTGATTGCAGAAATCTTGTGATCTGGGAACTCGCTTTGCTAATTTGGAGAAACAACAGATCCAACTGAACCTTGACTTGGAGCTGGCCAAGACAGAGCTGCAAAAGGCTAAGGATGGTGCCAATGGTAAGACGAGTTTGTCGACTGGTTTGCCTTGGGCTTGAGTACCCTTCTGCTCTTTCTGAGTCAAGCACCATTTCTTTGCAGAAAAGCTGAGAGAAGCTCTGGCAAAGAAGGACCAGGATCTGGCTGCTGCCCGAAAGGAAGCTGACGACAGAGTCGCTCTGGCCGAACAGAAGCTGGCTTCGGTCGACCTGTTGGAAGAAGAGAATACCAGGCTGAAGTCTGCTCTGAATGACTCCAACAAGGAGTGCTCGCGCTGGAAGAAGGCGAATCTCGTCCAGGGCGAGAAAATGGAAAGCATTGCTCGCAGGAGGGATGATCTGGAGAGCTATCTGAGAAGTCTTGCCAAGAAGTTGTTCATCAAGCTTGAAGGTGGACATTCTGTTCCGACTGATTTTTTTTGTGTCGACTTAGTGTACGAAAATTGACTTATCCTTGGATCGTGAATGCAGAGTTTTGCCAGGACTTTGAAGAGGAGACTGGGCGGATCGAACCAGGTTTGGATCCAATCAACTCTCCCGTGAAAGATGAAACTGCCATGAATCTGCTCCGACTGGAATCTCGCATCGATGGTTCCGTGGACTACTTGGCTCGACTGAAGGTCGCCATGTCACGGATCGGCCCGGCACTTTGGCCAGAGGCCACACTCCAAAACGATCTTGAGTCTCTGATGACTCGACTTAACGGAATCCCTGACCGAGTGCAGGAGTGGAAGAAGTCTTCTGCTCGGTGTGGCGCTGATGTGGCTCTGTCTTTGGTTCGTGTCCACTGCAAGGAGGTGCGACAAGATAAGCTGGCCGCAATCAAGGTCGCCAACACCCAGAAGCACGACTTCCGAACTTTTATGGAGACTTTCATTGCTGCCGCCACTCGGATTGCTGATGGCGTCGACCTGGACGAGTTCGTCGAGCCTGCCAGCCCTCCTCCTGCGGAGTGAACAAACTTTTATGCCCTACCTTAAATTTGCCTCGGAATGCCGAGTGGTTTTTGTAACCGTTAAACTCTTTTGGGCTGAATGCCTGAGCACTTTGACCTGTGGTCCGGACCCTTCAGGATTTATTTGAACTCGGTTTATCATTGAATATCTTTATGAATCCCCCGTCTTATAGAAATAGTTCTTCTTTTGAGACAACTTTTTTGTACTTGTGGCGCGAATCCAAAGGGGAAGGTAGCAGTCGACCTGCACCTCGTTACTGAAGAGCAGGATGGAGTGCATGTTGTATTTGTGGCGAAGCTCTCCAAGGAGGAGGTGGCCGTCGATCTGCAGCTTGTTACTGCAGAGCGGGATGTGTTTCGTACTTAGGCGAGTACCTGACCGCAACTAAGTCTTCAAACGAGAAAACTTAGGCAAGTACCGGACTGCAGCTAAGCCCCCGAGTGGGAGGACTGCTCTCCACTCGGTAGGATTTTTCAAACTTAGGCGAGTGCCTGACTGCAGCTAAGTCCTCAAGCGAGAGAACTTAAGCGAGTACTGGACCGCAGCTAAGCCTCCGAGTGGGAGGGCTGCTCTCCACTCGGTAGGATTTTTTGTTTTTCAAACTTAGGCGAGTGCCTGACTGCAGATGAGTCCTCAAGAGAGAGAACTTAGGCGAGTACTGGACTGCAGCTAAGCCCCCGAGTGGGAGGGATCCTCTCCACTCGGTAGGATTTTTCGAACTTAGGCGAGTGCCTGACTGCAGTTAAGTCCTCAAGCGAGAGAACTTAGGCGAGTACTGGACTGCAGCTAAGCCCCCGAGTGGGAGGGATGCTCTCCACTCGGTAGGATTTTTTCGAACTTAGGCGAGTGCCTGACTGCAGCTAAGTCCTCAAGCGAGAGAACTTAGGCGAGTACTGGACTGCAGCTAAGCCCCCGAGTGGGAGGGCTGCTCTCCACTCGGTAGGATTTTTTCAAACTTAGGCGAGTGCCTGACTGCAGCTAAGTCCTCAAGCGAGAGAACTTAGGCGAGTACTGGACTGCAGCTAAGCCCCCGAGTGGGAGGGCTGCTCTCCACTCAGTAGGATTTTTTCAAACTTAGGCGAGTGTCTGACTGCAGCTAAGTCCTCAAGCGAGAGAACTTAGGCGAGTACTGGACTGCAGCTAAGCCCCCGAGTGGGAGGGCTGCTCTCCACTAGGTAGGATTTTTTCAAACTTAGGCGAGTGCCTGACTGCAGCTAAGTCCTCAAGCGAGAGAACTTAGGCGAGTACTGGACTGCAGCTAAGCCCCCGAGTGGGAGGGCTGCTCTCCACTCGGTAGGATTTTTTCAAACTTAGGCGAGTGCCTGACTGCAGCTAAGTCCTCAAGCGAGAGAACTTAGGCGAGTACTGGACTGCAGCTAAGCCCCCGAGTGGGAGGGCTGCTCTCCACTCGGTAGGATTTTTTCAAACTTAGGCGAGTGCCTGACTGCAGCTAAGTCCTCAAGCGAGAGAACTTAGGCGAGTACTGGACTGCAGCTAAGCCCCCGAGTGGGAGGGCTGCTCTCCACTCGGTAGGATTTTTTTCAAACTTAGGCGAAACGGATTCGCAGCTAAGACTCCGAGTGGGAGGCTGGCTCGCCACTCGGTAGGAAATCGTTTTTATAAACTTAGGCGAAGCGAATTCGCAGCTAAGCCACCCACTGGGGGATTTCTTATGTAAATAAAAACAATAATAATCATTGGGAAAATTATAATGCTCTTGTCTTTGATAAATAAACTACAGGAGTTTTTTCTTATTACATCTTATCTGAATGATAACTCAAGTATAAAAGGGGCGGAGTAGCTCCGCATTCCAGGCTCGTGGCTCATCAATCTGGCGATCGACATTGTAGAGGTGGTATGCTCCATTGTGGAGGACTCTGGTGACTATGAAGGGGCCTTCCCAAGTAGGAGCGACCTTGTGTGGTTTCTGCTGATCCACTCGGAGGACTAAGTCTCCTTCTTGGAAGGCTCGGCTCTTCATGTTTCTGGCATGGAATCGACGCAAGTCTTGCTGATAGATGGTCGATCGAATCAAGGCCATTTCTCTTTCTTCTTCTAGGAGGTCGACTGCGTCCTGCCGGGCTTGTTCTGCTTCATCTTCAGAGTAGAGCTCGACTCGGGGAGCGTTGTGAAGCAGGTCACTCGGTAAGACTGCCTCGGCTTCGTAGACCAGAAAGAATGGGGTTCTTCCAGTCGATCGATTCGGGGTTGTTCTTAATCCCCAAAGGACTGATGGAAGATCGTCGACCCATGCACCTGCTGCGTGCTTGAGATCGCGCATCAATCGGGGTTTCAGTCCTTTCAGAATTAGGCCGTTCGCCCTTTCTGCTTGCCCATTCGACTGGGGGTGAGCGACCGAAGCATAGTCGACTCGAGTGCCCTGAGAGGTGCAAAAGGCCCTGAATTTGTCGGAATTGAAGTTTGACCCATTGTCGGTGATGATGCTGTGTGGAACTCCATATCTGAATATCAACTCTCTGATGAAACTGATAGCGGCGCAAGCATCAAGATTCTTGATAGGCTTGGCTTCAATCCATTTGGTGAACTTGTCGACTGCTACCAGCACATGAGTGAAGCCGCTACTGCCTGTTCTCAGTGGTCCAACCATGTCCAGCCCCCAAACAGCGAAGGGCCAGACGAGTGGAATGGTTTTCAGGGCTGACGCGGGCTTGTGCAGCATATTGGAGTAATACTGACATCCTTCACATTTGTCGACTATCTCTTTTGCCATCTCATTGGCTCTTGGCCAGTAGAACCCCGCTCGGTATGCTTTAGCCACAATGGTCCGAGAGGACGCATGATGACCACAGGTCCCCGAGTGGATATCGTTAAGGATCATCTGACCTTCTTCTGGTGTAATACACTTCTGGCCGACCCCAGTCGCGCTTTCTCTATATAACTGTCCCTTTATGACTGTAAAGGCCTTGGATCGACGGACGATCTGTCGAGCCTCTTCTTCGTCTTCTGGGAGTTCTTTCCTTAGGATGTACGCGATGTACGGTTCTGTCCAGACGGGAGTGATAACCAAGACTTCCATGATCAGGTCGACCACAGCTGGAACTTCAACTTCAGTCGGATCCATGGCGCTTTTTGGCTGCGGGGCCTCTTCAGTGAAGGGATCCTCCTGGACTGATGGTGTGTGGATGTGTTCCAAAAACACATTGCTGGGAATGGCTTCTCTTTTGGAACCTATTTTTGCCAGATCATCAGCTGCTTGATTTTTCAGTCGGGGTATGTGATGAAGCTCTAACCCCTCGAATTTCTTCTCCAGCTTTCTCACTGCATTGCAATAACCAGTCATGGCTGGACTTCTGAGTCGCCATAGACCATGAGGCGACGGACGCCGAGTGAAATGGCCATGCGCAACCCATATAAAAGTGCTTCGTATTCTGCCTCGTTGTTAGAGGAATCAAAGTGGATTTGAAGAACATATCTGAGTTTATCTCCTCTGGGGGAGACCAACACCACTCCAGCGCCGGAACCATTTAGCATCTTGGAACCGTCGAAGAACATGGTCCAATGCTCCGAGTGAACCTGAGTCAGCAGTTGCTGTTCAATCCACTCGGCAACGAAATCCGTGATTGCCTGGGACTTGGTAGCTTTCTTTGCCTCAAACTTGATATCTAGAGGAAGGAGTTCAATCGCCCATTTTGCCACTCGACCAGTTGCGTCCCTGTTATGCAAGATCTCTGACAACAGAGCATCGCTGACGACTGTAATGGAATGATCAGAGAAGTAGTGGGCAACTTTCTTTGTGGTCATATAAATCCCATATACGAGCTTCTCATAATGAGGATATCTTTGCTTCGATGGGGTCAAGACTTCAGAAATATAATACACTGGGCGCTGAACTTTGAAGGTTTTCCATTCTTCTTCCCGCTCGACCGTAAGTACCGCACCGACGACTTGTCCTCTGGCTGCAATGTAAAGCAGCAAAGGCTCCTTGCTGATTGGGGCAGCAAGCACCGTCTGGGTGGAGAGCAGAGCTTTGAGCTCTGCGAACGCTGTGTCAGCTTCAGGAGTCCACTCGAACTTGTCAGACTTCTTCATCAATCGGTAAAGAGGCAATGCCTTTTCACCGAGACGAGATATGAACCGACTTAGGGCGGCCAAGCAACCAGTAAGCTTCTGAACATCGTGCACTCACACAGGACTTTTCATTCGGAGTATAGTACCGACTTTTTCTGGATTGGCGTCGATTCCCCGTTCGGAAACGAGAAAACCGAGTAACTTTCCGCCAGGAACCCCGAATGTGCATTTTAATGGATTAAGCTTGATATCAAACCTTCTAAGGTTGGCAAAGGTTTCAGCAAGGTCAGTCAGCAGGTCGGAACCCTTCCGTGACTTGACCACAATATCATCCATGTACGCCTCCATATTCTGACTGATTTGGGTGAGCAAACACTTCTGAATCATCCTCATGAATGTGGCTCTGGCATTCTTGAGGCCGAATGGCATGGTAACATAGCAGAAGCACCCGAATGGAGTGATGAAAGCTGTTTTGATCTCGTCAGGCCCATACAGACGGATCTGATGGTACCCGGAATAGGCGTCTAAAAAAGACAGTCGCTCACATTCCGCAGTCGAGTCGACTATCTGGTCGATGCGGGGGAGAGGAAAATGATCTTTCGGGCAGGCCCCATTGATATGTTTAAAGTCAATGCACATGCGAAGTGACTTGTCCTTCTTGGGGATCATGACAACATCGGCGAGCCACTCGGAGTGGTAGATTTCTCGGATGAACTCCGCCGCTAAGAGCCGAGCCACCTCTTCGCCAATGGCCTTTCTCTTCTGGACGGCGGACTGTCGGAGATGTTCCTTGACAGGTTTTACTTTTGAGTCGACTCTTAGGCGGTGCTCAGCCAGCTCCCTGGGAACACCCGGCATGTTAGAGGGCTTCCATGCGAAAATGTCCCAGTTCTCACGGAGGAACTGGATGAGCGCTTCTTCCTATTTGGAGTCGAGTGTTGTCGAGATATGAGTTGGAGCAGCACTGGGGTCGGTCGGGTGGATGTGAGCTGTCTTCGTATCGCCAGTCGACTGAAAAGCTGACTCTGTAGCGGGCTTCTTGGCTCGCAACAAATCACTCGGGTCTGCAGTCTTCTGGTATTCCTGCAAGTCCACCACTGCCATCTGAGCATCAGCGATCTGCGAACCTTTCTGAAAACATTCTTCCGCTTTCTTCCGATTGCCCGTAATAGTGATCACACCTTTGGGGCCAGGCATCTTCAATTTGAGGTACACATAACATGGTCGGGCCATGAAGTGTGCATAAGCCAGCCTCCCCAAAATAGCATGGTAGGCACTCTGGAAGTCTACAACTTCAAATGTCAATTTTTCTTTGCGGTAATTTTTGGAATCACCGAAAACCACATCAAGAGCAATCTGGCGGAGTGATTCAGCCTTCTTCCCAGAAATGACTCCATGGAAACCCATGTTGCTGGCACTGAGTCTGGACATCGGAATGCACATCCCTTTTAACGTCTCAGCATACAATATGTTCAAACCACTGCCACCATCCATCAGGACTTTGGTCAGTCGAGTGCCTTCAACAACTGGGTCGACCACCAAAGCTTGCCTCCCAGGGGTGGCGATGTGCGTTGGGTGGTCGGACTGGTCGAATGTTATGGCAGTCTGAGACCATTTCAGGTAACTAGGTGTCGCAGGAGCGACCATATTCACCTCTCGGTTAATAACTTTCAGTCGACTTCTGCTTTCAACATCGGCAAAAATCATCAGAGTGGAATTGACCTGAGGGTACCCGTCGTCACTGTCTTCCTTGTCCTCGACCTTGTCCGACTCCTTTTCCTTACCTTTGGGCTGCTTGCCCTGGAACTGCTAGATCAAGAGTCGACACTGTCGAGTGGTATGTTTCGGGTAAATGAAATTACCCTCTTCATCTTTCTTTGTGTGGATGAGACATGGTAAGTCCAACACATCATTTCCGTCCTGGTCTTTAACCTTTTTGGGGTTCCAAGGTCCTTTAGGTTTCCCTTTAAACTTTCCTTTGGTTAAAGCCAAGGCTTCCCCGGGAGCCGCTGGCTCGGCTTTCCTCTTCTGTTTTCGATTGGAATTTCCTCCGGTTTCTTGGGCGACTGACTTGAGCTTGCCACTCCTGAGTCGATCCTCATCTTCACCATTAGCGTACTTGGTGGCAATCTCCATCATCCGATTCAGGGACATATCTCCGGTTCGACCGAATTTCAAATTCAGTTCTCTGTACTTGACGCCTTCCTTGAAGGCACAAACTGCTTGGTGGTCAGGCACATTCTCCACCGAGTGATGTAACGTGATCCACCTCTGGATGTAATCCCTCAAAGTTTCATTTGGCTTCTACACGCAAGACCGCAGTTTTGTCAGCCCTGCCGGTCGCTTGCATGTGCCTTCAAATGTGGTGACGAACACTCGGGAGAGATCTTCCCAAGTGTAAATGCTGCTAGGCGCTAACTGGTTCAGCCACGCTCTGGCCGAGCCCTACAACATGAGAGGCATGTGCTTCATGGCCACTTCATCATTGCCGCCGCCAATCTGGATGGCCACTCGGTAGTCCTCAAGCCAAGTATCGGGCTTGGACTCGCTAGTGAACTTACTGACTCCAGTCGCCAACCTGAAGTTGGGAGGAACCACAGCGGCCCTGATGGCTCTACTAAAGCACTCTGGCCCCGAAACATGTACTCTGCTGCTGGTAGGCGCATCTCTGTCGTGACCTTCTCGGTGAGCCCTGTTCCTGTCGACCAAACCTTGGACGAGAATGGATCTCGCATCAAAGCCTGCCCCTCTGGGGTCGACTGGAATCCTTCACCCACCACTATGAGGGCGCCTGTCATCCTGCTGGCGAGGCACATACGACCCGCTCCTCGGGGGACGCGTGGGCACTTGACGTCGACCGTTACGATCGACTCGGTGGTCATACAGCTCATGGTTCCCATACTGGTCACGCCGGTCCCCACGTTCCTCACGCCTCGGGGGCGATCTCGGGCTGTGGGCCGA
The DNA here is from genome assembly GCF_018294505.1 of Triticum aestivum. NCBI lineage: Eukaryota > Viridiplantae > Streptophyta > Magnoliopsida > Poales > Poaceae > Triticum > Triticum aestivum. Next base: position 590,426,257 of record NC_057794.1, read on the forward strand.
CTGGACTGTGTCCGCGGCAACGAATCTGCTATGAATCCTGTTCCGCGACTGAGAAACAGCGGAATTCTGGTCTCCTGCTGCCCGGAGTAACGCTCTGATCTGCAGCAAGCCTCTGCCAGCCTCCGACTGGGAAGGCTGAATCCACTCCGCTATACGGGCCGCAGCTGCTAAATTCTGAATCGGAGTTCGATATACCTGCGGGGGCGGGAAGAGCTGACGTTGACTGGATTCGGGAACCCGTTGTCGCGCACGCTCGTCGAGTGCTCGCTGGAGGTTCTCCAGTCGAGTGCGCTTGGCCAAGTTTGCCAGGCGCGCGTCTTCCAAGGCGCGAGCCTAGGGGGTTTCTCCAACGATAGGAGTGTGCAGTGCATCCACGTTCCGGCGGTGAAGTTCTTCTCTCTACAGCGATGTGAGAGGATCGGGAAGATACTCCTCATGGGGACACGACGGGTCACCTCCACCCGTGCCTTCGTCGGTGCGGGGAAAACCGGGAGGACTGGGCGGTCCATCGACCATCAGAACTTCCGTCGCCGGATCGATGCTATCGCACTCGGATGCGGTCTCTGGAAGCCAGTCGACAGGTCGAACAGGCCGTAGAGGGATTCATCGGGCTCGATCGCCGCGACTTGAGGGGTGGCCGACTGACGTGCCACCGCATGTCTCACCCACCGCTGAAGTCTCGACCGACCGGAGCGCTTGCGCCGGCAGGAAACGGGAAGGAAGGACAACACAGGAGCCGGCCGGTAGGGGGTCGACGGTTGCCACAGGAGAACGCCGCGGACACACGCGCTAAAGTGCGTTGCCCCGCGAACAGGGAGTGCGTCCACGTCGAGCGGAGCCTCCTGGAGCCAAGCAGAGTCGTCGACGATGAACGTGAGCGCACCGAGACGGATCTCGCGGCCCTCCACCAAAACTCCGCCAAAAACCATGATGATTCGGGTCGGAAAAGGTCGCAACTCCTCCAACAAACGCTAAAACACCTGCCCCAAGGTGGGCGCCAACTGTCGTGGTTCCAAGTCTGACAGTAGCGTAGGGGGGTAAGTATGGAGAGGCAAGATCTTAGCTATGGAGAAGTTGTAAGAACGCAAGGTTTACGAGTTCAGGCCCTTCTCGGAGGAAGTAATAGCCCTACGTCTCGGAGCCCGGAGGCGGTCGACTGGATTATGAGAGTATGAATTACAGGGGTGCGAACCCTTTACACTGAGGAGGGGGGTGGCTTATATAGAGTCCGCGAGACCCCTCCGGCCCTCAGTTATGCAGGGTTTTAAGTACATTAAGGTCGGGCGTTACTGATAATGCCCCTAATAAAGTGCTATGATGACCATAAAAGCTACTTAATGGTCGACCGTTAGCGTGAGGAGTGACTTTAGGTCTTCTGGCCGTCGGGTGGTTGGATCTTGGTCGAGTGTCTTCGAGTCAGTCGAGTGAAACACCGCCAAGTCAATTGAAATGTGATTTCTTCTGGAGGTGTCCTTGGGTAGGTCAGTTTGGACAGGTCTATGACCCTACCCTAGGTACATAGCTTCATCAATGACCGCGGAGGAGCACAACGTGTCTGGGTTTACACAACTGCAGGCAAAGCATCATTACAACATGTTCCTCTTGAAGGAGCACAACGCGGTGCCTCCTCCGACGACGGAGGCTTTTGCCATACAAAAACTGACGTGAAAATCAACGGAAAACCTGGTGTCTGTGTTCTTTAGATGACTCCGATTGAATGGCCTCTGCCGCGCCGGGTATCCACGGACATTTCAATGATATTTGTTTGGTCGTTTACCTTGGAGATTCCCTAAGTACTATACTAGTTAACACACGCATAGCTGAGAAGCACATTTATAAAGTATTGAATGCAGCTAATTCATCTCTCTCAATCTTTATTTTTGTCATTTTATAGCAACACATGGGCTTTCTCTCTTTTCAAATAAAAATAAAAATCAAATGAAAATCAAAATCAAAATTAATGTGGTTCTGTGCATCACTCGATGCATAGGCCGAGGATCTTTCTCTCTTTTCAAATCAAAATCAAATGAATGTAGACCATATATATGCAACAAAATGCTGAATATCCTTGAGACCTTTTCCCTGGAATCGCTCCCCGTGGTGCGTTTTCCATGACATGGAGATCAGGAACCATCGAGGCCTAACACCACTCGCACCATAGACATATGGATAGAGGGTGGGCGGCTGGGGGGATTCTCCTCATTCAACAATTTTCATTCGATATGACACCTTCACTTCTAACAAAAAAGGTTAGGATGTAAGATCATAACCATGGTAAACCTCCATGAATAATTACTTACTCTGAAGTTCTATGATGCACTGACCGAGCGTTGTCCGGGTTTTATTATCTCGTTCTCTTTTTCCTCTCAGAGATAGAAGAACCCAAGGAGGGAGGAGACAAACATGAACACCATAAACATGAGTTGTTGGCAATGGGACCGGCTGGAGGCCAGTCAGACTGAAAAATATAATTTGGGTCAGTCGACTGGCCTCAAAATTGCTTCAGTCGACGTAGTCTTCAGCGGCAGTGAGACGCCAGATTTGAAGAGCTGACCGCCCCGTAGCAGTGCAGTGTGCACAGCTAGCCGACGATCCATCATGTGCATGCACTCTGCCTCGCCCGACGGAGCTCCGTTGATTCCTGCAGAACGTGCACTGCAGCAGCATTAGGCACACATCCTTGTGGACTAAGGAATACGATGCACTGTGGCGTGAAAGCTGTTAATTGTTGTCGGTCATGCATGGCTCCAGTTTGTTCCTTCAACTGTTTCGCCTCACACACATACTACGCTTGGGCAGCAGGACGTTGAATGTACAAAGAATGTAGTACTATCAGAGCACCTTTGTGTCAGTTAACTGAAAAAATTGATTGAACAATACTTTTCCTCGTTGACAATTAGTTGTTTTCTAAGTCATCAACAGTTCAAGGTAGCCACGTGTATTCTCGACACGTAGCAAGTTGGGCGGCTAGCTACCTGCATGCAAGATCACACACGCTAGCGACGCTCATGCGAGCGGCTCACATCTTGTTGGTCAAAATTATCTAAATGGTCGGGAGTGCTTTTCTAAAAACGCTACACCTACAGAGAGATTGCTATCAATCATCTTTACAGTGAGACGTGACTTACTTCCAGCCACAAACTCCCCTTATCATATATAAGTAATGGCCCGTTTAATAGCAAAATATTTTCTAAATATGCTTAAAACACCACAGTTTTTTAATTACTGTGATTTGTTAACCAATCATCAAAAGAAGAAAAAGGGACGGTCACCTAAAGCTTGGATTTGTGGTGGTGTCACCTTAAAGAATAAATTGGAAAAGATAAAGTTAAACAACAAAATGTGAAGTTTTCTAAGAAACGATTAAAACAAATTATGACAAAATTTGCACACAATTTACATAGAAATTGCGCATTTTCATAATATGCAAAATAAGTATATACTGGTGTAAGTTTTGCAAAAACAAATTGAAGTTTTCTGAGAACGAATAATTTAGTGATATTGGTATTACCCATAAATAGAAAAAAATCAACAAAACAAAATAATGAAGCTTTATAAGGAAAATTAATTAGAGACATTGGTATTACCCTTTAAGTAGAAGTAAAACAAAAACAATGAAATAAAATTGCATGCAATTTGCATAGAAATTGTGCATTCTTATAATATGCAAGAATAAGCATGTAATAATTGAATTCTCGCAAAAAAGAAATTTTCGAAGAAGAAATAAATTAGTGGCAAAGGTATAACCCTTAAAGAAGCAAGAAAACTAAACTAAAGCTAAATTAAATCAATAATTTAGTGACATTGGTATTACCTTTAATAAGAAATAAAATGAAACAAAATCTTTTAAAAACTTGGACACGTCTTTGCATTGAAATTACATTTTTTTTGTATATGTAAAGAATAAGCATATACTCCCTCCCGTCCCAAAATAATTCTAGCACAAAGTTGTACTAAGCTTGAGACATTTATTTTGGGGCGGAGGGAGTAATAAATTTACACACCTACTGTATAGTTTGTGTGTATAAATATACACCCACCCAACACCGCACAAATACACATAAAAAACCAAACGGAAAAGAAAGAGGAAAAAAATAAAAAATGAATACAAACATAAATAAAAGAGGCAATGGGTAAAGGGCTTCAAGAATTGCACACAATTTACACACAATTATGAAATCCAAATAATATTGAAGTTTTTATCTAAAAGAATGAATTAGCGGCATTGGTATTACCCTATAAGAAGATAGAAAATGAAAAAAACTGAAACAAAATACAAAAATCTAAGTAAAAATGAATTAGTTGCATTGGTATTACCTTTTAAGAACAAAGAATACAAAAACAGTTTGTCTAATTCACATCTAGATGTTTTCTAAGTATGTCACATCTAAGCTTCCACAAATAACACAACAGCAAGGAAAAAAAATTGGGACAAAAAAATAGATCACAAACATAGTGGACATCAGGTAAACATACAAACATACAAAAATACTTGCACACAACTTCACACTAAAATTACACTTTTTGTAATATGCAAGGAAGACACATCTAATAGTGCAATTTTTAGAACCTAGTATAATTTACACACATATTCTTTTAGTACATGTGTGCATACTTACACACAAGAATAATAATAAATGATATTTTCTAAGAAAAAATAAATTAATTGTCTTGGTATTACCAATAAAGATGAAAGAAAATAACAAAAACTTCCACACAATTAGCACAAAAAATAATACATAAAAATAAACAAATAATAGTGACATTTATGCACTCTAGTATAATTTGTACACATATTTATATATTACTTGCGCGTACATATTTACACACACCCAATGTCCAAAAATACACATAAAGAAAAAGAAACCCAACTAAAAAACAAAAACGAAGAAGACATAAAACACAAGGGAAAGAAGAAGCATGCACACGCACAGAGACTAAAATTGACATGCATTTCATCCATCCATGCAAGAGTGAGCTGGAGACATGCATGCATGAAGAGGACATCACACAGTCAGCAAGAAAAGACAAGAAATCGACTGAACAAATAAACGGATCAGTCAAATCCAGGTCAAGCTTTCACACGTATCACAAAGCACCTCGAATCAAGGGCTACAAATTTGAGTGATCCAAAAATGAAAATTCAGTCGCCTGACATATAGCTAAAGTGGTTGGCAACACGTAAACTTTGCTTCTTCTCTGTTTATTCCTTTTATTCAACACTTCCCAACAAGCCGGCTTGATCCATTTCTCCAGTGCCATCCCACGGTCGTGATCGTGGCCAATGGTTACACGATTACAGGAATAGATAAGCCAGGAAAAAGTAAACACCTGTCTATTCAGTCGCAAGAGGAACACGCATGCTTCTGGCATTATTTGTACATGCAATGTAAATTCCAGGTAGAACATAAAATATAGCTAGATCGTAAAATCCAGCCAAAAATTCTTTTATAACGTAAATCCGGTTAAAACATAAGATCCAGCCAGAGCACAAAATCCAGAGAGAACAGAGAACTTCAGTGTATCCGGGTTAACCACAACAGACATGACCCTCCTTAGATCTTGGCCGGAGCGGGGTGGTGGCTGCTATGGGGTGCGGCGCATGAGGCGAGACGAGGTGAGATGGGGGAGAGGGGCTGCCGAGGCAGCAAGATTTGGGAGAGCAAAACCTCTCCCAAATTTGAGGGAGAAACATGGGTCCAGAGTGTGGATGTGAGAGTGGAGGAGTGGTTTTATCTGGTAGATAGATGCTCCCATTAATTAGTTAGATGCTCTAAGGAGCAAAGAACAAAATTAGTACATATGTGCAAATAGGACATCCGTGTCGCACGGCCAGCCATATATGGTTGCACGCGCGCGCACGTACGTTGCGGGCATGCATGCATGTTGAATGTCGAATGTCGTCGCCGGGCCGCATGTGCACTACTCCCTCCGTTTCCAAATATAAGTCTTTTTAGAGATTGCAACAAGTGACTACATACGGAGCAAAATGAGTGAATCTATACTTTAAAATATGTCTACATACATCCGTATGTTGTAGTCTATTTGAAATGTCTAAAAAGACTTATATTTAGGAACGGAGGGAGTAGATGTCTAAGTTGTCATCAGCTGTCGGGATGGCATGGTGTTCCCCCGCTCGGTCGCTTGCATCCCGGCCGCTCCCGACGCACGCACGTACCCCGTCGATCGCCCGCCGCCGTCGTGCCGTCCCGTCTCACGTCGGTATGTTCGTCCGGCCTGACCGGCCGTACGTGATCGTATCGATCCGGGCAGCCGGAGAGATGGATGGGTGGCTGGCGTCACACACAGTGGCTCGCCGGCCGTTTTACAGCCGGAGCTGAGCTCCGAGAGGGATCGATCAATTGACGTACCGCGGGCTAGCTAGTAGCTACCCCCGACAGGGAACGAAGTGTTACTCTATTCTCGATCGACTATTTTTCTCTTTTGATTGATGAGGAGGATGTTGTCAACATGACAACGTGGTGGTGAATATATGTTTGAACATTATGCATGCATGCATACGGCCAGCACAAAATCAGCTGGTGCATCTCCATCACAACAACGTCATGCACCGATCTCCATACACTGTCACTTAGTACACCGAACTGATCAAACAAGGTGAAATTATCCCGCAAAAAAAAAGGTGAAATTATAAAATGATCATTGATCCGATCGATCAGCTACCTAGCAGTGAGCAACGAACGATGGAAAAAGGGATAGTGCTGGAGTTGGATTGGGACGGGACAAAAGAGCAGCAAACGTACTCTCCCCGTGACCGTGCAATAATCGGCCATGTATTTTCTTTTCACTGGGAGAACTCCCGACGTAGAACTCTTACTACATTTTCATTTTTCTAAACACAGTACAATCGCACTGAACGAAACAAGGCAGAAAAATCTGAAATAAATTTATAAAAATGCGAGCAACAGAGTCTACAACTTAAACTTACCTTAATGGATTGGTTTCACCACAAAAGACCTAGCCATCTTAGATACGCTGAGTTCGCTCGTACACCATTTTCGTACAGCGGGAATTCGTACTAACTACAATAAACAATGTAAACGACAACCACCAATGATTTGAAGGCCTTGACCGTGTCACTGGTTGGTATACTGATCATCTTGACGCGTATGTATCATATATATTTTTTAATCAGACTAATATAACACCAAAAGTGGTGCACGTGTCGGCTTCCCCCCTTGTGTCATCGTTTACCGTGCTGGTCCCTTGGAGCACGCACGAAAGGTTGACATTTCTTTTAATCTCTATCTTTACTTAATATTAAAAGACGGATCGTTTCTCTATTTTTTTAAATTTACGATGGGACCCATAAGATTTTCATCCGTCTTAACAAATAATGTGTTGGATCTCGGGTTGTCATTTATTTATACGTTAGCTCTGGCCAGGAAATAAGGCAACCACAATTGAAAAAAAACATAAAAAATATTGCGCCGTCATGGGACGTCAAACTCAAGAGTCAAGACCTCTGCCATGCTATGGATATAGCACAACCAATAGACCAGGCGGCTTGATGTGAGGATTATCGGGTTTTCATCTATTTATACGTTAAATCTGGGAAGGGAAATAAAGCAACGGCAAGCTGACCAGCCCAGACAAGCGTACAAGGTCAATTTGATTGAGATGATGACGCCTAACTTCAATGCAATTTCTAGCACTCCACGCCTTTTAATGAAACAAGTGCTTAGTTTAAACTAAAATGCGAAGAACGACCGGAGTAATCCCTCACGGCGACATCGAGATCGAGGGACCATCGACCCCAACCACCACTTGCACCATAGACACTTGGATAGGGCAGGGAGAACTTTCTCCTCGTTCCGCAACATTCTTCGAGATGATATCGTGGCATCTGACATGAAAGTGAAAGAATGTAGGATCATAACCACGGTTAAGCCTCCATCAGGAATGAAACATTCGGGAGTCCTACATTGATACCTTTTGTTGAAGGATGTGTGCGCTGACCATGTCTCCGCCATTAATTTGATCATAAGATACACCAAGAAACAATGCTCAAAGTTATATACGGATAATGTCATCTGTACACCTGTAGTAGCGTTCATGTGTAAAGTGGGGAAGGCATGCTAAGCCGTGTGCACACATTTTCTGTCTATTGATTGATACCCTCCCATCGTCGTCTCCATTAGATGGATACACCGTGCATGCATTACTTTCTTCAGCCTTGTGCGTGCAAAAAGCTACTACTCGCTCTGTAGGTGAATTTACTACCTAGTGCTGCCTTGGCCAGCCTAGCTAAGCTTAGAGGTAATAGCACCCCAGGTATCCTAACTTGCACAGAATGTGATGATCTAGTCCCAAACTTACAAAACTTGACCAAGCCATACTCCAACTTGCATCTCATGTGATGTTTTACTCCCAGGCCAATCACAGCGCGCCAATTGGCTGGGCCGGTCAGCGCGCGCAGTTTTGCACAAAACCCTCTGCCGTTTGCCTGATTCAACCCGCAGTATAGCACACCTGAATTAAATCTGGGACTAACCGGGGGCGGGGAGCGTCCATATTACTACATGACGCTGTATAACATCTTCGGAGGAGAAATAGAGTACATATCTGCAAAGTGTTACTCATGCCTGACCAATGCCATGTTAACCAGTAAACTTCCACACTTTCAGCAGCATTGGTCGAAGGCGAACTCACCGACGAGGGCCTCGAGTATGTCGTCCTCGATGGCGACGCTGATGTCGAACGCCTCGGTCCGGCACCTGTCACACCTTGCCGCTGCCACCTGGTCCAGCTCCTTCTCCGCAGCACGGTCCGATGAAACATCGCTCCAGCTGCCGATCTCTTTGGATATCTCCCTCTTCAGCAGGTCTTTGCTCATGGTGAGAGGCATTCGCAACAAAGCCTTGTACCCGCATTTCCCGAAGTCGCGGAACTTCGAGTCCAGCGACTCGACGATGCAGTCGAACAGGAAGTTGGTGCGTTGAAAGTTGTTTTCTTCCTGGAAGCCGAAGCTGCTCTCTGATCCATCGCCAAAGACGGCCTCAACGGTCTCCAGCATCTCAACTATGAATGAATGGAGTGATAGACTTGACGGTGTGCCACAGAAGAGGCTGCTGTCCAGAAGTAGCTCAACATTTGCAATGGCTTCTCCGATGCTGTGGAGCCTGCCTTCTAGGAACTCAAAATCATGCACTGGAGAACTCTGAACACATGGTATTTATGCATTGCTGCCGTGATCATCAGTCTTCATTGTGTCGATGGACATGGACAAATCTACGATTTCAGACTCTAGATTGAAGAGATCTTCCATTTTGTTCTCCATTGAAATAAAGAAGAGTGAATTCCGGTTTTTACCCTCTATTTTGAAAATTTTGACAGCATTTACCCCATCTAACGTGAATTCATCCGTTTTACCCTATTTAGCGAAATTGTTGCCACAATTTACCCTGTTTAATTTTTTTGTATGTTTTATCATCAGCGGATCCCAATTATCTGGTCCAGCTAGCACGTCAGATTGACGGTTTTCTCCCTGCTGAACGTGTCCTTGTAGCTTCTCCCGACCGGTCCGGCCTGATATGAGCTCACCAGATCAGGTCGCTCATGTCCAATGCACAACGCTCGAGTTGGGCCGCACCATGTTGGCCTCCATTATTCACTGCACACATCACTCGTATTAATTCCTTCCAATCACACACACAATCCTGCCCCAAACCACTGCCTCCTTTGCTAGGATGGGGCAGGATGACGTAGCCGACGAACGGCAGGCAATGGGTGGCAGCCGGTATATGACATGTCTTCTCCACTCCCATATGCATGACCGCATTCCCAGTTTCTCACCCTTGGTAGTTAGGTTTGAAGAAGTATTCTGATGAGATGACTGAACTTGATTAGCATGACATGTTACCATTGAATAAATTACAGGAGAAATTGTTAATGATATAATCTGAAATCATGTATGTTTTTCTTCAGTATTATCATATACAACCTTAAGTATGGATGATTCTGTGGATCAGATTAAAGTGATGTAAATATATGCATGACTTTGTGGATCAGATTAAAGTGGTGTAAATAGACTGATATAATATGAAATCATGTATTTTCGAGCGAGCCTGGCGGGAGCGTGCAGCGGAAGCTTGGACGGGCGATGCATCAATTGGGGGTGAGCAACACAAGCGAGAAGCGACTGGAGGCGAGTGGCTGACTCGAGCGCTGTGTGTTGGACACGACATGAGCGGCCTTCATCGGGCCGGGCCGGTCAGGAGAAGCTGCGCGGCCCGGTTCAGCGGTGAGAAAAATAGCCAGGAAAAACTACTGATGTGGCATGCCAGCTGGACCAGACAATTATGACACACAAATCAGAACGCTCACAAAATTTTAAACGGGGTAAATTATGGCAACAGTTTTGCTAAATGGGGTAAAACGGATGAAAACTCGCTAAATGGAGTAATTAGTGTCAAAAATGTCAAAATAGGGGGTAAAAGCCGGAATTCACTCAATAAAGAATTCAGTACTCTCTGCAGACAAAAGAAGAAACCATACATTATCATCATAATCTATACTCCATTACACACGTCAAAACCTACTAATTCAATCCATTCTGTAAATCAGAATTGTTTTAAGCTTCTCTCTAAAGAGAGTTCATTTCAGGCGAGCAAAGTTAACTAGAAGATAGCGTAACAGAACACTGTCTTATAATAGTTCAAATATTAGTAATATATGTAAACTATTTGTTGTTTCTTCCGCTACTCATCGTGATACAAACCTTTAATCTGCAACACCGCGTCAAGATGTGCACTAAAGCAATCAATTTCGTGGCCAAATGCATTTTATGCAAAACATAGCTATTCATTTAAGGTTTCGTCAGCATATAAACATATATTCTTACTTCAGATCAGCAACAGAAGTAGAGTAAATAAAGAGGAAACTTTATTTTGTAGCACACATTTTTTTCTTCAGAAAAGGCCTTTCAACCTAGCTTTATAGATAACTAAAAGTAAAATGGTTTGCAGGGGTTACTATCTACAAAGTATCCTTACATCCTAGTACAACATTCAAGGTGATACTACAAAAGTATTTACCGATCTTTTCAGTTGGACTTCCTGAGGAGGAAGCATCGTGTGAGAAGCATGCTTCGAGGACAGATGTTGGGCTCGGCTGATTGGGCTCGTCATTTGTGCACATAGCAGGAGAATCAGCCCCTTGGTCACCCTGGAACTAGAACAAAAGAACATTTTCAAATTTCAATAGCAAGCTAGACAAAAAGTAGTGTGACCACTGATCACAGTACAATGAATGCCAAGTCATCCAAGTTGGTAAACCATTACTTTGTTGGAATAAGCCACGTCGCGTGGTGTGGTCGGGCTCATCGGGCGCGTCGGATGCGCGCGGAATGTGCAGGACGCACTGGTGGTGTCAGGCTCGTCGGGCGCGCCGGATACGCGCGGGACAGGCGGGACGCAGCGAAAATGTGGCGTATGTGTGTGTATGGCGGTGTGTGGCCGTGCCAGGTTCGTAGGTGCGTGTGTGTGTGCGTGAATCCTTGTACGTGCGTGTGTTGGAGTTAGTTAGCTTGACGTGCATGTGGCGTGGAGCTAGGAGCTGTGCATGCACCATGCTGTTGGCCGTTGCGATCAGATGGATCGAGCCGCGTCCAGCGCATTTGTGCGGTGCGTGAGGACGAGCGGATCGCATGCAGCAGCCAGTAGTTCGTGCGTGTGTGGGCGTTAGAAGCTTGGGCGCTGGGTCGCTGCCGAGGGCTACAAAGCCGGTTGTAATCATGTTTGTAGTGAGACAGTTGGTGCTCTGGAATAGTGTAACGGGCCGTGTGCGGCCGGGTGAAATACAGTGTACCTTCTCCGTTTTCTTCTGTGCTCCTTCTTCTTTTACCTCCATCTATCCGTGTGAGAGAGCGGTTCCAACAATTGGTATACAGAGCTTCGGTTCGGGCGATCATCGGCGACCATGGCGCTCGTCCCACACGGCGGCGGCGCGGGCGGATCGGCGACGATGGCGATGCCGATACTAACCGCGGACAACTACACGGTCTGGGCCACCAAGGCACAGGCGATCCTCGACGTCCACACCGTATGGGAGGCTGTGGCGCCGGGCGACGCAGCGATGAACGCCAAGAAGGACAAGATGGCGCGCGCGTTACTCCTCGGGGCGTTGCCGGAGGATGTGCTACTGGAGGTGTCGACTAAGCTCACCGCCAGGGAGGTATGGGACTCCCTGAAGATGAGGTTCGTCGGCGCCGATCGGGTCCATGCGGCGAGGCTGGGGACGCTGCGCGGCGAATTCGACCGGATGAAGATGGCGGACGGCGAGGAGCTCGACGTGTACGGCGGGAGGCTCGCGGCGATGGCGGCGAGGTATGCCAACCTCGGGGAGACTCTGGGCGACGCAGCACTTGTCAAGAAGTTGCTGGATACGGTGCCGGATCGCCTCTTCCCCGTCGTCGCTGGCCTCGAGCAGTTCCACGACGTGACGACGATAGCGTTCGACGAAGCGCTCGGGCGACTACATGCGTTCGACGAGCGGGTTCGGCGCCGTGGACAAGATGGCGGCAAGCGTGGGGGTGAGCAGCTGCTCATGACGGCGGTGCAGTGGGCAGCATGGGAGCGTCGACGCGGCGGTGCTCGGGACGACGACGACGGGCGCAGCATGGCGTCGGGGAGCGGCGGCAACAGGCGCAGGCGCTGCTACAAGTGCGGGGAGCACGGGCACTTCCGGCGCAAGTGCCCGCAGCTACGGAAAGGACCGGCTGCGGAGCAAGCTCTCTTGGTCGGTGCCAACGTTGATGATGACGGACTCCTCTAGGCCGTGGCTTAGAGGATGTGTGTTGGAATAAGCCACTTCGCGTGGTATGGTCGGACTCGTCGGGCGCGTCGGATGCGCGCGGGACGCACTGGTGGTGTCGGACGCGTCGGATGCGTGCGGGACGGGTGAGACGCAGCGAAAATGTGGCGTATGTGTGTGTATGGCGGTGTGTGGCCGTGCCAGGTTCGTAGGTGCGTGTGTGCGTGAGTCCGTGTGCGTGCGTGTGTTGGAGTTAGTTAGCTTGACGTGCATGTGGCGTGGAGCTAGGAGCTGTGCACGCACCATGCAGTTGGCCGTTGCGATCAGATGCATCGAGCCGCGTCCAGCGCGTTTGTGCGTTGCGTGAGGCCGAGCGGATCGCATGCAGCAGCCAGTAGTTCGTGCGTGTGTGGGCGTTAGAAGCTTGGGCGCTGCGTCGCTGCCGAGGGCTACAAAGCCGGTTGTAATCATGTTTGTAGGGCGTTAGAAGCTTGGGCGCTGCGTCGCTGCCGAGGGCTACAAAGCCGGTTGTAATCATGTTTGTAGTGAGGCAATTGGTGCTCTGGAATAGTGTAACGGGGCCGTGTGCGGCCGGGTGAAATTCAGTATATCTTTCTCCATTTTCTTCTGTGCTCCTTCTTCTTCTACCTCCATCCATCCTGTGAGAGAACGGTTCCAACATACTTCAGTAAAGATCAGGGAACATCCAATCACATTCCGTGGAACATTTTTTTAACAACAAATTCACAAAATGTACCAGGCATGGATTCATGTAAGTGCTTCCTTAGCAGTCTCTACCATTAGACAAAGTGATAAGTATAAGCACTACAATTTCATCGTATGGACATACTATCAAAGAGGTAATTTCATGATTGACTGATCAATATTGCTGAAGTAAACATAAGTAAGAGATATAAAAGGTTGACAAAATGAAGCAGTAGGGCAACGTCAAAACTGACCTGATAGCTCTTGTGAAACTCAGGTGATTGATCATTGGAATTATATATAGTCTCAGCATTAATGAGAGGAGCCGATGAGTCGGAATAGTTCGTCTGGTTTGCAGCCTGGCGTGCCCCAGCTCTGCTGCGGGGCGCCGGGGTGGCCGCGGTGCTGCGGCGAGGAGCAGGCGTACGCGATGGCCTGCAGCCTGGCGCCGGCCCTCGAGCTCGCGCGCGCCCGGCTCCAGCAGCCTCGACGCGGCGGCGTGCATGAGGCGGATCCGCCTGGGGCTCCTCGCCGACAGGTCGGCGCTGTGGTGGCTCCGCGGCGCGTGCGTGGGCGAGCCGGGCGCGGGCGGGCGCCGGCTCGGCGGCAGCATCACGACCACCGGCGCCGGCTCATTGTCTCCTCCCCCGCCGACGCCTCCACCTTCCTCTGCTTCTGCGGCCTCGGCGGCGCGGCCGCGGCCGCGCCGGGGGCGGCGGGCCAGGATTCGAGGCCCATGAGGCGCGCGACGACGCCGGGAGGGGCGGCACCAGCTTTGCCATCGGCTCCAGCGGCCGCGCTCGGCGCGTGACGAGGAGGCTGCTGGGCCGACGGAGAGGGCGGCGGCGGCAGCGCGAGCCTGCGGAGCGAGGAGCTGCGGGCGGCCGAGGGGAGCAGGCGGCGCGGGTTGAATCAGGCAAACGGCAGGGGGTTTTGTGTAAAACTGCGCACGCTGACCGGCCCAGCCAATTGGCACGCTGTGATTGGCCTGAGACTAAAACATCACATGAGATTTAAGTTGGGGTATGACTTAGTCAAGTTTTACAAGTTTGGGACTAGATTATCACATCCTGTGCAAGTTAAGATACCTGGGTGCTATTACCTCCTAAGCTTACTACTCCTACTGTTACTGACGGAGGTATGGCTAGGCGTATAGGAGCACTAGTAGTGCTCCACAGTAGCACAGTGATGTGAAGTGCTCGTTTGTTCCGACATGAAGACCTGTCTGTCTGTACGTGCATGCTGCAATGCAGCATATGCGTGCAAGTGGGGAAAGCTACAAGCATGCATTGGTGCCAAGTCTGTATGCTTGCCTTCCCAAAGAAAATCCAATGATCACGATCTTCTGTACTCCTGCCTGCCGTGCTCTCCTCTCGTTGGAAAATGGAGCTCAATCAATACACACAGAGGTTCGGCGAAAGAAGGAAAGAAAAGATCCTGCGTAGCTGAAGTAGGCCGTGTAGTGAAAAGTGAAGCACTCTGGTTTGTAGTTGCATCGGTCGATATGTCTGCTGTGGAGTTCAATGTGCCCGACAACTACATGACCCCTTGCTTCCAAACGCAATTTGATTTGCACGCCGGGCCAGCTCTAATTCCTTGCGAGTCGACGGTCCGTAAAAGCAACTCCAATAGGCCGATCCAAACAGACAATGATTTCGTTCGTTTTTGTCTGTTTGGATCGATCGTTCGCTTTCTTTTAAATTTGAGTCGGCAGCGCGTCCAACACGCCGACTGTTAGCGTCGTCTCTTGCAACGCCGCTTCTTTCCTACCTTGCAACTCTCTCAGCTCAAGAATTCTCTCAAGAAAACATACATGTGCTAGAAGTAGTAGAAGAGGGCGCAGGAAATTTTCTGGACAGTACTGGGACTAGCTGGGACCGGAACAAGCTTGCCACCATGTTTAGTGAGTCGCATGCGATATAGCACAGATTGCTATTGGTGGCCCGGGTTCCAACGATTACCCCGCATGGAATTTCACTAAGAATGGCATCTTCAATGTGAAATCAGCTTACCATCTCTGGATGTCTAGGAGAAGAGCGTGGTCGGGCCAGCAGGAGTCCTCCAGCTCGGTCCAGAAACACAAGGGGTACATGGCGATGTGGGATACTAGTGCGCCACCCAAAGAGAAGATTTTTCATATGTGGCGTATGATTCAAAATGGACTGGCGGTGGGATCAGAGCTTCATCGGCGGCGAATCAAACCGGGTGTTTTTTGTGTTGCATGCGGCAGAGAAGAATCTATTATTCATCGTTTCTGGGCATGTCAGCATTCCTCTCAGTTCTGGCAGTTGTTGCGCTCAGAAAAAGGTATTACGGTGGCAGCCCCACCGTGTCAGATCGATACCCAGGGCGCTCTAGCTCGATGGCTTCTGAGTTGGTTCTCCAGGGCGGCCGACGATGAGAAAGAAGCGATGATCCAGGCGATATATGGCTTATGGCTCACTAGAAATGAGGCGCGGGATGGAGTCAGAATTCAGAGTCCACATGCAATAATGGAGGCTGTTTATGCACATATGACAGATTGGTCAAACGCTCATCAGCCAAAGCCGAGGAAGATCCAGAAGTGGGCTGTGCCGGAGGTGGGATGGATTAAGCTCAACTGTGATGGAGCGGTGTCAAAGGTGGGTGACAAGGCGGGTGGTGGAGCTGTCCTCAGAGACCACAATGGTGCGTTTCGGGCGGGGGTTTGCCATCACTTCCCAAGCATTGTTAATCCTGAAGCAGCAGAAGTTCTCGCGTGTAGGCGTGGTTTACAGGTGGCCGAGGAGCCAGGTGTCCAAAATATCCACGTCGAACTAGACAGTCTTCAAACTGTCCAGATGATCAACCAAACCGGCAGGAACTTCTCGGCTGTTGGACCATGGATCAATGACATAAAACAAATGCTGGAGACGAAGCAAAACGTGAAGGTTACTTGGGTTCGACGATCTGCGAATGTCGCGGCGCATAAGTTGGCTAGAGTAGGGGTAGGAGACGAATTATGTAGGGTCTAGTTGGGGGTGCCCCCAGACTGTATTTTGAGTGTAATTTCAGATGACATTCCGGGCTTTGCGAACTTTTAATTAAATAAAGCGGCAGCATTTACCCTCAAAAAAAAAAGAGCGCGCAGGAAATTTTGTGGCATCGTATAACTTGTGCCTTTTAGGTTTCTCTTACTCTCTTAACAATGGACATGATTACATGGGATTAAGTAGCCGGACTAACCCAGCCCCAACACACCCACTAACCACTACTTTGCATGCACTCCACATAATTCTGCATGCAACACACACGGCCACGCCACTAACGGTTTGACTCACTAATTACTCCAGCACACACGCGTACAGGCTTGAGTCACCTCTAAGTTTGCAACAGACATGAGTTTATCCACGGCACACTTGACACACGCCACAACTGATTGCGTCCGCTTCTTGCTCCATCATTGATCTGCCGCCGGACTTGGACGTTGTGACTCTACGGAGCTGTACCCATTTTGCTAACCAACACATCCATGCAGCAGACTACCTACTCATCACTAGCTTGTACACACACGTCATCTCATCTCTACATGAGTGTATGGCCGCGGCCTAATGGTTGAGCATGTCTACATGCATGTCACTACGAAGTAAATGTGATGAAAAACCAAAACAACAAGGTTAACTCTAACAATCACCCCCTTAATTTTGTTGTCACTTATTCCTCTCTTGAAGCCCACGGTCGTCGATGTCGTCGGTGTAACACGTAAATGGCCGCCAATGCCATCTTGTCACGCCGATTGCCGCCGTCACGGTTGGCTTCGATAAGAGGCGCACCTCCTACACCTTCACCATGAGTGCGCCCCCGTGGCACCCTCGCTGCCGCATGTTTGCCACCGGTGCCGCAACTCGCCTCCATGTTCGTTGCCGGTGCCGCAACTCGCCGGTGACTCGCCTTCATGTTGTCGACGATGACGCACCTTGTCGACGACTCGGACATGAAACTCCTTGTGGTCGTGGCCTCTGCTCCTTGGCCATCACCTCCATGCCGCCGGTGCCGCAACTTACCGGACATCATACCTCTCTCCATCGCTCGTGACGCAGCTCGACGACAACGGAGGCACACACCGGCCACTGGCAGCATCGTGCCGCCAATGACCTCCACCTTGCGCCGACGACCTCCACCTCACATAAAGTTCGTCGCGCCACCACC
The DNA here is from genome assembly GCF_018294505.1 of Triticum aestivum. Taxonomy (NCBI): domain Eukaryota; kingdom Viridiplantae; phylum Streptophyta; class Magnoliopsida; order Poales; family Poaceae; genus Triticum; species Triticum aestivum. Next base: position 590,443,903 of record NC_057794.1, read on the forward strand.
GTCGCCTCGGATCGACAAGGCTCTGATGCCAATTGTTGGCGTCATCTCTCGCAGCGCCGCTTCTTCTCTACCTTGCAACTCTCTCAGCTCAAGGATTCTCTCAAGAAAACATGCATGTGCTAGAGGTAGTAGAAGAGGACGCAGGAAATTTTGTGGCACGGCACAACTTGTGCCTTTTCCGTTTCTCTTACTCTCTTAACAATGGACATGATTACATGGGATTAAGTAGCCGGACTAACCCAGCCCCAACGCACCCACTAACCACTACGTTGCATCCACTCCATATAATTCTGCATGCAACACACACGGCCACGCCACTAACGGCTTGACTCACTAATCACTCCAGCACACACGCGTACAGGCTTGAGTCACCTCCAAGTTTGCAACAGACACGAGCTTACCCACGACACACTTGACGCACGCCACAACTGATTGTGTCCGCTTCTTGCTCCACCGTTGATCTGCCGCCGAACTTGGATGTTGTGACTCTACGAAGCTGTACCAATTTTGCTAACCAACACATCCATGCAGGAGACTACCTACTCATCACTAGCTTGTACACACACGTCATCTCATCTCTACGTGAGTGTATGGCCGCAGCCTAATGGTTGAGCATGTCTACATGCATGTCACTACCGTAATGAAAAACCAAAACAAGAAGGTTAACTCTAACACCGACCCATATGTGCCGGCGTGGCCGGCTGGCCGCCTAATATTTACATTGATTTGCATTCAAACATATTGTCAAATAAGATAGTTTTATCGAATAAAAATATTATAGTTTTGTAAGACGGATACAAATAAAAATGTTTCACATAGTTTTGCAAACCAATAAGAAGATACATCTATTGGTTGCCAACATGAGCCCACATATACTCAACCAAATCATTTTGCAGCTACACGTGAGTTTTCCAATCACACATGTCTTCATGAAATTGGGTGAACTATTCAAATGTTGTCGCTACTCCATGCTCAGGCACAATATTCTCATCCTAAAACTGAAACCCTTGATCGTACAGATGTTTCGGGCGCTCGTTTTCTACGATCATATTGTGCATGATCACACAAACAGTCATCACCTCCCATAGTTTCTGCGTGCTCCAGGTATTAGCAGGATACCGAACGATGCCCCATCAAGATTGCAAAACACCAAAGGAACGCTCGACATCCTTCCTGGCACTCTCTTGCTCTTGGGCAAAAAATTTCCTCTTCTCTTCGACAGGGTTAGGTATTGTCTTGACAATAGTGGTCCACTAAGGATAGATACCGTCACCCAGGTAGTATCCTTTGTCGTAGTTGTGTCCGTTGACAGTAAAGTTCACCGGTGGGCTGTTGCCTTCGGCAAGCCTAGCAAACACCGGCGAGTGTTGAAGCACGTTGTTATCATTGTGTGATCCAGCCATGCCAAAGAAAGAGTGCCAGATCCAGAGATCTTGAGACACCACGGCCTTTAATATGACAGTGCAAGCCCTGACATGTCCCTTATACTACCCTTGCAAACAGAAGGACAGTTCTTCCACTCCCAGTGCATGCAGTCTATGCTGCCAAGCATCCCTGGGAAGCCCCTTCTGGCATTTATCGCAAACAAACGGGCTGTATCTTCAGCTGCCGGCTCTCTCAAGTACTCAGGGCCAAACGCAACAATAATAGCCTTGCAGAACTTATACAGGGACTCTAGGCATGTAGAATCACTCATACGGACGTACTCGTCAATGAGATCACCGAGCACTCCGTATGCAAGCATTCGGATGGCGGCAGTGCATTTCTGATAAGAGGAGAAACCGATCTTGCCGACGGCATCCTCTTTGCACTTGAAATAGTCATCATAGCCGACCACCCCCTCTCTAATACGGTTGAAAAGATGCCTACTCATATGGAAACGGTGGTGAAATTTTTGATGTTTGAACAACGGGTTTGTTGTATCAAAGTAGTCCTTCCAAAGAAGGAAATGTTCGCTCTCTCAGTTGCGATTCAACGCCGGAAGGTGGCCCGGAATGGAGCCACGAAGTAACGGCCACTGACTGTTGAGGTGGTGATGACCAACACGGCATCCAATATCTCCTCGTCGTCGGACAACGAATTGTCGGAGTCGCAAAGGAAATTGTGGAAAAAGAACTCGTTGGCGAAGTCCATTTTCGTACCTTGGCAAACTGCCGAACAACTTGCGGGGGTCGAAGAAGGAGACGGCCGGCGAGGGGAGTCGCGGCGCGCACAGACCAGCTAGTTGCCCTGCCGGTGTCCGACGAGCGTGCCGGTGAGGATCTGCCCGGGGCGGCGAGGCGGCCTCTTGGTCGCGGGCTGCTGTGCGGTTGGAGGAGCGGCGGTGGGAAGCAGTTTGCTCCCCGGCGGCAAGACGGCGGTGGCTAGCGACAGGGGGAGTGAGCGGCGTTGCTGGGCGGATGTGAAGGTGGCGGCAGCTGGCATAGTCGCCGGCAAAAAAGGGCGGCGGCGTCGGCGACGAAGGAGGCGGACGAGGGTTGCTGTTGGCTGGGGGGTGGGGGAGGCCAATGAGCCACCGACCAGCGGGCCCGGGGAGAGAAAAAGGCGAGCATGCGCATGTCCATCGCATGTCCACGTCGACGCAAATACAACTCAAAAATGGACCAGGAATAGGTCGCCCGTGAAAGAAAATCGAAAGCGTGTCTGTTTGGGTCGGCGCGTTGGACCAATTTTTGTGTCCGCGCCGATCAAAACTGACGACCGTGGACCAAATGAGTCACTCCATTGGAGTTGTCTAACCGCTACACTTCGCATTGATCATTTGACTAGAAATTCTCGGCCGTGTCAGACGATTTCCGGCGCAGCCCAATACCGAAATGGACGACGCCGCGGCCACGGAAGGAGAGGAAACGGTGAATGCTGAGGATGCAGAGCGTGGGACCGGCCACCGGAGCTAGAGAAGGCGGGCCGGGGCGATGTGGCGTGTGCAGTACACATGTGGCCCGGGCCGGGGGGTGGCCTGCTGGGGCGTACGGTGCGGGCTCAACGACGACTGCCAGGGAGACTCATGCGCCACCCATGCATGCTCTTCTGTCGCCGGGACGCACGTGTGCGAGATATCAAGCTCACAGCTTTCGGAAAGGCATGGAGTGCTCAGTGTCGGCATGACTAGTGTTCCTCCGCCCGGCATCGCAGGGTGATCTGATCGGTACGGCACACATCTTAGGCCAACTCCACCGCGCGATCCCAAATAGATATTCGGATTGGCCGGATTTTGTTTTTTGGGGCATCGATGGGTTCGCTCGTGTCCGGTTTTGTCCGATGGGTCGTGCGTGCGCCCACCGCGCGGCCGCATCCTAAATCATGTCCGGGGTGGACGTGAATAAAAAAATTAAAAAACTAGAATGAAATAACTAAAAAAGTAAATAAACGCATTTAAAAAACATAAAACATATATAGGGATCGGCAACAAAACGGTCAAGTTTCCACGGCCACTTAAAAGGCCCAGTTTCATAATTAATATATAAAAACAAAATAAAAAAAACGCCTCCCGTGTGCTCCTGCCGTGCCCGTCGGTGTCGTGGCCGTCGCCGTCTTCACTGGCCGCCGGTGTCGTCGTCGTCGCTGACGAGGTCGACGTAGGCCGGCGGCGTCCACAGGTGGGCCGGCGATGCGTGGTAGACGGGGGCGGGCTGGACGGCCGGAGGTGCCTGCACCACCTCCTCCCGTGGTGACGCCTCCCGCTCCGGTGACCGCAACGGAGTGGGGCACCAGTTCACGCCTACGCCGGTGGCCATCTCCGGAGCAATGCAGGACCAGCCCCACCCCTGGCCTAGCAGCTGCTGGAACGCGGCCACTGGCTCCTCCTCCTCGGGGATGGCTACCTCGCCGGCAGCGGATCGGGCCGTCATCTCCTCCAGGCCCGCCCATTGCCGCTCATCGTGCGTGTACATGGAGTCCTCCATGACATGCGCCATGAGACGGGCCTCCTCCTCGTCCGTCATGCGAGGAGGTGGTGGTGGCGATGGAGACGGCGAAGGCAACGGCGTGGGCGTGATGCCGCGCACCCGCCTACGCCCGCGCTCCTGGGGAGCAGGCGCTGCGCGCTCCTGTCGTGGCCGCCGCGGCCCCGTCGAGGTGCCAGCGAAGAAGGACGCGCGCCTGGTGTCGTGCTCGTCACGAAACCAGGTGTCCCAGACCCCGGAGTCGGGGGCGTACCTGGGGTCGTAGAAGAGGTCGTCGGGGAGGAGGAGGCGGCGGCGCTCGATCTCCTTCTCGCGCGCACGGCCGCTCGTCGGGACCGGCGGGATCGGGACCCGGTCGGCGAAGAGATGCCAGTTATTGGGGAGATGGACGTCGCTCCAGGGGAGCGACGTCCTCGTATCCCAATAACGGCGGCACACCGACGAGTGGACGTAATACCGGTCGCGGTCGCCGGCGGACGCGGGCGCGATGGAGAAGGCGGGCGGCGCGGGGGCCCGGCGTGGTGGCGATGGCGAGCCGCGGCGGCGTCCCGACGAGGAACCAGCCTCGCGGTCGTGCTTGCCTTTGCGGCCGGAGTTTCAGAGGCCCATTGCTGTGGGCGGCCGACCGGCGAGGTGTTGGCTAGGGTTTGGGATGGGGGCTGTCGGGTTTCGAGGAGGCCGCGGGATGGCGTGGGGCAGTGTGGACGACGACCCGTCTACGCTTCCCACTTAAAGAAGGACGATGACCGTTCGACGTGTGGATGACAGATGGGGCTGCCCGCTAGTGTGCATTGATGTGGCCGGATGGGAGGTAGGTGGCGCTTGCCACGCGGCCTCGATACGGACGAGGCGCACGTCCGTTTGGTGTCCGTCGCGATCCAAACCCGGCGCAAGTTTGCGCTCAAAATGTGTCATCCCGAACACAAAACAAACAAGATGGATCCGGACCATAGCGCTGGACCGTCTCTTTTGTTCGTTTTACTCCAAACGGATGGGGTCGGACAGAATAGGGTGGCGCGGTGAGGTTGGCCTTATCGCTCGCGTCCCACTTCGCTATGTTCTTCCGGCAGGAACGCGTGCAGGTACTAGTAACACTACTTGTCACGCCACTGCGTACGCGGCTTCATTCTATAGTGATGTGAGGGGCATGCATGCTTAACTATTTTTAATTTGTCGATCTGACTCATGACAACACTGAAATCACAAGCTTAAGAGCATCTGAAGCCGGACTTTGACAAATCCCCTTAAACCCCCGCGGACGCGTCCGGACACGTCCGCGGGCACTGACCGGGCAACCTTTAAATGATGCGATGAACATCTACATATCATATATTTTGATCTTCAAATTCATGTAATTTATGCACGTCGATCATACAATATAAACTGTCCGAGTGCTAAAGTTTGAAACAAAGCAAAGCAAATCATAATTCAACAAACCGGACATGGCAGAATGAAATCAATGTCCTAGCATGACGGATGGCCTCGGATCACTGGCTCGGCGCCTGCTCCGAGCGGAATGCGTCCTGCTCCGAGCGGAATGCGTCCTGCTCGTCCTGCTTCGCCTGCATCCGGGCTGGATGACATCTCCGACGATGGATCGGGACCGGAGGTAAGGATTGGGACCAAGGGTGGAGGCTGGCGAGGGTCCAGACGTGGGAATGATCGGAGGGCGACGGGAGGAGGAAGATTTAGATGTATTTGATGCAATTTTGAGTGGGTCGGGTTGTCAGGTCCGACATGTCGGGTGTGCCCTGGCGCGCGTCCCATATCTGCCCCATATTTAGGCTGGACATGAGGGTGTCGGTTAGCCCGGGCGTTTGAGGGTCGTTTGAGAACGTCTGTCTCAGTCAAAAAATTATGACAACGACCTGTCTGGCTGTTTGAGACGGGTTTAAAAAGTTCGGTTGTAGATGCTCTATCAAACCAGTCTGAACAAGCATGCACGCTATAACTTGCTAGCACATGCATCACAAGAACGTGATGCATTTCGTACTTCTGCTTCACTGTCACTTTTTTTTCTTTTCTTTTTGAGATGGCTACGTTACTTAGTACAACGTGTCAACTCCACACATCTACACAACTTACATCATTACTGAATGGTATAGTGCGCTCCGATGCACCCCATCGTACTTGAGTTCGTCACTGTATTAGATTTTTTTAGGGAAGTCAGTGTATTAGATGGCCCTGGACTGGTTGCATTAATGCACATGAATGATTGTGTTTTCACCTCCGCGCTTGTGTGTTCTTATCATCGTGTAGACCACAAGTGCCGAGTGGGTTGTGGATATGACCAAGAGGCCTATTTGATGCCGAATGTGTTGTATTTGAGGGGAAACACCCATGACGGGGCGGCCATTAACGTCCCATTTTTTTTCCTGAAAAATATTTTGATATGCATGCTAAAACATACTCCCTCCGATTCATAATATAAAAACGTTTTTGAGACCAAAATGTTCTTATATTATGGGACGGAGGGAGTATTTAGGAAATATATATAAAAGAATACATAGAAACATACATGTAAAGATATTCATCTCATATAAAAAATATTTTTCATATATTTCAAATAAATAATTATGTATTTGAAAATTGATCATCACTAATTTTAAAATAACCGTCATGTATTTAAAAATGATTGTTATGTGTTGAAAAATGTTCGTCATGTAAAAACTATCATCATGTGCCTAAATAATGATCATCGTGTATTAAAATGTTCGTGTGTTTAAAAAATGTTGACTGTGTACTTAAAATATGTTTATTCATGTAAAAATAGACAACAATAACTGAAAGAAAAAGCTCAAATTATTTATTTTTTATGAAAACCAAAATAAATCAAGGCTTGGAAAAATTATATAAAATGAAGGGGGAAAACAGGTCAAAAAACAACACACAAAAGAAAAAAAACTGGTTGAAATGGGATGGCCCTAAAAATACACTCCATGTGTGTTTGATCAACTGTGTGAAATAGGATTTTCCGGGTAAGAGCCTCCTACCATGAATAATTAATAATTAATATAACCTCATCAAATTTATGTTTACTTCTTTTTAGGATAAATTTATTTGAAGTTGGAAACATGCTATCGGCTATCGTGTGTATTCCCCTTTCTTATTTTTATTTTTGTGAAGAAACTGTTTGTGTGAGCTGGATAGTGTCATCGTGGTATGCAGCGAGTTGTGACTCTTGGTACCTATCCCGCAGGCCCCAAGAACCAACATGCAAGCCCAGATGACAATGGCATAGTGCAGCCCGCAACACAATCTCAAAGGGAAGATGTGACATGATACCAACCATCACATGATACCATGTTTCAAAACTCACATTTTATGTTTCAAAAAGTTCCAAACAAATTCATCAATATGCACAAGACATGTTCCTACAATCTAAAATTTTCAAATCCAAATTCCAAATATACATGGAGAAACAAAAAAGACAAATCTACACATCCATACTGACATTTTTGTAGGGCCAGTAGATATATATCTTGTGAACATTCACAAATTTTCTTAGATTTTTTTGAAATGTGTAGATTTGATTTTTGTGACATGGTACCATATGATAGTTGGTCTCACACGATACTTTCCCCAACCTCAAGGCTCGCCCATGGCCTCCACGTTGGCCTGGACAGTCGGCCATAAACTTTGACGTGAAACCGTCGTTCATGCATGGGCGCATGCGGTACACACTCAAAATTGCGCCAACTAATTAGTAGACCATGCAAAATATAGTCATGTATATATGAGGAAGTGGAAGTGGAGGGGTAAAGTTGAAAAGAAAACTACAAAAAACATTGCGCGCAAGTATTGAGGAAAAATCTGGAAGAAGCTATATGCCAACTAAAAATTTATCGGAGGGAGTACATGCACACATGCTTCATAACCGAATGGCATCATCATAATTGGAGGGAGTGTTGCAGCTTAATTTGTGAATGAGTAGAAAGTGACCAATGGCATGATGGATCAGCTAGCAATGCATCAGACGTACGGATGCCATTGGTTGGGCACCTCCCATTATTTTAACAGTGCAAAGAGTTGTGCACCACATCAGGTACTTCGCCACTCTCATAAATTGGACTCCTACATCATCATACCTGGTAAATATATGATTTAGTACCAGAAAAACATAATCAGCATCTCGTTCATATTGATGGGGCATTAAAAATGTATCTACAAATCAGTCATTTGGAGTTTAGCCGAAACAAACCCAAGAAGAACACTGATGCATTTAGGTTTCAGCCGGAACAAACCTTGGAAGAAGTGTCTCCCACGAGATAGAAAATCATACATTATAGGTAAAACAAAATCAGAAAGGCAATCAAAGTTTAAATCTTTCGTCATGGCCTATGACGTGTCTCATTTTGGCTCCACCATCCCAATCAATGTCAAGAAAAGGAAAGTGCATGGAACACGCGAGTGATCACTCGAACAACTATTATCCAGATTAGGAGATTCAGGGTCTAAAATTTTGGCGCAGGATTCGACCGCCAACAGATCACCGATAGTTTGGCTGCATATTGAATAGGAGGAGATGATGGCGAGCCAGAAAATCATAACCCAACCAAATAGACACCCTCACCGCGGTCAATGCCAAATATTTGGCTGGGTGGATTATTGTGGGTGCGATCCAAACAGCCCCTCATAGCCATCAAGCCTGAAGACAACAATCCAAACAACCCCTCAAAACCATGAAGCTTGAAGACTGTTGTGCATCCACATTCCCCTCCCCTTCACTATTGGAATGGAGACAAATGTGACCCTTGTAAATTCAGTGGGACATGGTATTGAGGTGCGGTCCAAGAGGCAACTAGAGAGATGGAGTAGGAGGACAAAGAATTCACGGGACCTCTCAAACCTCCCTCAAATCCGGGGGACAACTGAGGTTTAGAGTGTTTAAACTAGATGGAAAAGTGGATGACTGGTTTTCTTAGATAAACACTTTTGAAAAAAGTGGGAGGTTAGATATGCTCACGGTGCTACACATAAGATGTAGAGTCACCTGGTACTGCAGTTTTTTTTACTTCTGAGAATCCTCTTTGTCTTATTATTAAAACAGTGCTAATTAGTTTGATCTCTCGCCTTCAGGTTTCTTCCCTCAGTCTTCCCATACGTCGATATTTTCATCTCCATGCCCTCTTTGGTTTGGAATAATGTAACCAAATCGGTACTTCCCTATCCTTGTCCTACTCGAAACGTTGTCCTACATTGTTCAATCAAATCTTACCAAGACTATGTCATGCATTAACTATATCAAATCTTACCAAACCTCAAGTAAATCAAAACTTTCATTGCATTCCTCTACTTATACCCAAACGAAATCAAAATTTAACAAAACCTTACCTAAATCAAATCCTTCCTTGTCTTCCTCTACCCATACTAAAATCAAATTAAAAAAATCTTGAATGTGATGGGTGTAAGGTATATGTTGGACATGATTAGTGTTGAACCACTATAAAATGTATGCCCTTGTTGCAATGCATGGGACTTTGGCTAGTAAGTATTTACACACCAGTCCCCGTGGAATCAGCAATTGCCCATGGAGACGTCAACAACCCCGCTGACACAGACACCGCTAAAATATGTATATGCGCCGTTGCAACATACAGTTACAATTAGTGACCCAACATTTCTTGGTTGATGGCGTCGCTATTGGTGTCCTAAGCAAGGAAGTTTCAGTCATGCTCCGATTAATTAATAAATTAGATGTCCTAAAAGCAATGAAGTGTCGGGGCGGACATAGCCAATGGATCTCAGGTCTGATTGCACCAAATTGATTTTTTTTAAAGGAGTCAAATATTTCGAAACTTTTTGAAATCAAACGTGATCAGGGATTATAGTCATGTGAAAAGTTTCGTGAAGGAATAGATACGACTGACTGCAGGGCCAAGAAAATAAATTTAAGATTGCAAAATGTGTGGATAGTAACTTTCATATAATGTCGATTTCGTTTTTCCGCACAATCGAGAGTCATTCCTCCGCAGAACTTTTCACACAAGCATTACGCTAGACCATGTTTGTTATTACAAATTAAGTTTCACAATTTTGACTATTTTTTATTATTCTAAAATTGTTTTTCCATTTCAGATGCATTGTCCCCATGCTCCCAAGATGCGCGTGGAGTATCGCCGTAAATATTTGCATGTCGCACGGCCGCAACGAATCGGTGGACGCACGTACGGTGCAGCCATGCGTGCTGTCCGGATGGATGCTCAACGACGGCGCGCGCGCGACCGCAGGGGAGGCGCATGCATGCTCTGCTGTTGCCTGGACGCCGTACGTGCGCGACATGTCAACTGTCGGCAATGCATGAGCGCGTGGTTTTCCCCGCCAGCATCCCGGCCGGCCGGCGGTCGACATGCGCGCCGGAGCTAGTTACGCAGCAGCACGTCACCACGTACGCGACGTCATCCGATTGTCCCCTGTCGGAGTGACGCCAGCCGGCGACCATCCCCGGCCGGCCGGATCGGGATCGAAGCGATGGACAAGCATTACATGCATGACAGCCGTATGAGCAGTGCGAGACGTGCAACGGCATACTGCTATATGTGTTCCTCGAAGACAAGGAGCCTGTCATCTACTAGCATGAATAAGCTTTTTTTTTTTGCTGCACGGTACACATTGCATATATATCACTAACTTTTCCGATGGACAACGTGGGCTCATGGGCACATGTCAACGTGGTGGTAATAATTAGTGCGGCAGGGGGAGACACTGCGAGTGAGTGACGCCAGCCAGCCGGCCATCTCCGGCTGACCGGATCGACAGGCATTACATGCACGGCGAGAACTTGGCCGGTAAGCAGCCGTACGAGCACGAAACGTGCAACGACATAGGTGTCCCTCCAAGACAAGGACCGCCGGCCTGTCATCTAGCTCCGGCCACATGCAGCTCAAGTAGGATTTGCTTTTCCCTACGCGGAACCACATGTGAGGGTCAAACTATATCTCTATTCGATCCAATGGATATTCTATTCTGGATGGACTCGTTTTCCTTTTCTTCAGAAGAATATTCTCGACGGGCTCATGTCAACGTGTTGCGGGATGTATGTGAACACTGAACCAGCAGTGTGAACATGCATGCATACATACGTACGGCTCAGCTTTGTGGTGCATGTTATCACAACAACGCCACTCATGCACCGATCTTCGTTTTTCTATTAAGAAGCCATCCGACATTTTTACAATGTTTAGACATAAGAATAATTAAAACACCCCCAGCAAACGTTGAGAAATGGTGAGGTTCTCTTCTTGTAGGCGTCGTTTGGGAGCCATGGTATTTATTGAATGGGTGGTTCGTGTGTGGAGGCGGTGGTGCTCATGGCAATGTTGTGGTGCATCACTGGTGGTCTTCAGTGTCTCTTCTTTCTTGATCGTTACATTTCCTATAGCGGTTCTTGCCAAGAGCATCTCCAGCCGCGTTCTCAACAAGCCTCCCAGTTTCCCTTTTTGTCGCCGACGTAAAAAATTCGGCCCAACCGCGTCTCCAGAAACCCAATTTTTCGCCGGCTTGAGCCGATTTTGGCGCCGATGGCCCCAGGCCAAACCCGGCGCGCTGGGGTCGCCGGGGAACATATTTTGGCACGAACAGGAATGGGCCTGCCGAGTCAGCGACTCGCCTCCTTCGTCGTCCTCATTGCCTCGGTTCCCGCGCCGGTCAGCCTTCCATTGATGCCCCACGGGCGGCGCAGTGAAGGCGCTGAGACGCGCGTCCCGCCCGCTCCCGCCACGCGGCACCTAGCGGGCAGCCTCTCGCCGCGCATCCTCGTCTATAAAAGCCAACCTCCCCGCCGGTGAACGCCACAACTCGCCATTGATGCCCCTCTCGGCACAACTCACCCCCTCTCGGCACCGAAGCCCCTCTCCCCCGCTCTTCCCCGCCGACGAGCAATGGCCGGGCATTACCCAGGCAATGCCGCGGCGGCGAATGGCTTCGGCCGACGCCATCTACGGGAGGACGAGGCGCGCCTCCTCTACGAGGCCGACTACCCAACGCCCCCTGACATGCGGGTGCCAGGCACCTGGAGGCTCAGCGCCGGCAGGGTCCCGATGCCACCCGCGCCCATCGGAGCGGCCCGGCGCGCCGAAATCGCCCGCATCCGGGCTTCACTGCCGAATCCGCAGCGGAACCAGCCGAGGTTCGCCCCCGACAACAACCCGCTGTGGACGTCGTACTTCAAGCGGCGGCACACGGAGCAGGTCGCCCCCACCAACGGCGTCGAGCCCCGTGGCCGGCTCAACTCCGACAGACGGCGCTGATGGTGGGGCGTCCCAGGCTGCATCTTCGAGGCCGTCCTCGAGCACATCGTGGCCGGCAAGACGCCGCGCCTGGAGTACCCTGCGCCCCTTCCTTCTCTCGCCCCCGTGACAGCTCCTGGACGCCGCGGCGAATGGTGACGTCGATGTCGACATCGTCAGGCTCCGACTCTCTGTCATCAACGAGGGTGGCCGCCCCTCGCCTCGTTCCTACCGCCTCGTCTGGCCGAAGAACGAGCCGGGTTTGCTCCCCGTGAAGAAGGATCACCAGGACGTGGCCGCCGCCGACGAAACCATCCTCAAGTGGGCGAAGGAGGAGTACGTCCATGAGTAGATGGAGCGCCCTTCGAGGAAATCGTCGCTAGACGGCGCGGACGTGAGCAGAGCGGCGTGGTCGTCCTCGACAGCGACGACGAGGATGTGCCCGGGTAGTCCAACCCCCCGCGCCTTGCCGACGCCGGCCAGGGGTGCAGCAGGGACGGCGGCAGCACCCGCATGACGACAACGGCGGCGGCGGCGGCGACTACTCCCGGTTCTACAGGCTCCTCGGCATGTAGTAGGTGGGGCGGCGGCGGTGGCTACGCGTAGTCGTTTTTAGTTTGTGTTTTTAAGTTTTTTTGTAGAATATTAATGAAATCGTCTAGTTTGGACGTGCTTTGGCGATTTTGGACGTGTTTTTGGCCGATTCCATGTTTCAAAAAACAGCGTCTGGGGGCGATGGCTGGGAACCAGACCGGCCCGACGCCGAGATTTATCGTCAGTTAACCCCCAGGTGGCGATATTTCAAGTGCCCGCGGGGCCAAACGGCTGGAGATGTTCTAAGCTATAGATAAATTGGTATCAAGACAAGCAGGGCCGTCTCTAGGAATTCGGGGGCCCGGGGCGAAAGGTGAAATGTGACCCTAAATTTTGAAAATTCCATATAACTAAAACATACTCTCATTTAGCAGTGCGGTGTAATATATTTTGAAATTTATCCGAAATTGATCCTACTAGTAAAGGTGATACAATACAAGTAATAAAAACTAACCCATGTTGTACCCAAAAACAAAACAAAAGTCATAATTCAAACAATGCATGCATGAGTTAGAAGCTTATCATTTATTATGATATAAGAAAATAAAATTGGATTGTACCTTGAAATTTGAATGAGAAACTGTGTTGAAATTTTAGATGACCGAGTAGCTATCTTCAAAAATAGTTCTTGCAATCAAGGTGAAGTGCTTGTTCGGCAAGCCTCCGCTCCGCAGCTCAGCTCCTGGAGCGGCTCGAGGAGCTGTGGAGTGGCACCGAACGCGCTGGCTCCATGCCTCTCTCAGAGTGGAGCGGAGCGGCTTGTAGGCCACTTTTTCATAGTTGCAAAAGTGCCGCTCCGTGTGCTTCGCTTTTGGATGGAGCTGGGAGTTGGAAAGCGGGGAGTGGACGTCTGCCGAACAGGGCCGAAGTTTGAACTTTTGACTGTGAAGCATAAAAGAACTTGTTATTTATCAATCAGGCCGAAGTACAATAGCTAATGCTCAGCTTATTAATTATCAATGTGATCATTTTCTCTACCGAAATTTGAGGACAAATAGCATATCTGCATATGTACGATTGTTAGTGGGACTCAAAGGGTGCACACCTTGATTTTTGGATCAGAAGATGCAGAGTTGTTTCCATTTTCTATATCCAAAAATCAAAATTCAAAACCCTATCTGAAGCAAATCGAGTCAGATCTGAAACAATTAGGCGTCGGGCACTCACGTGGGGATGCTTGAGGGAATTAGCCCACTAGCATGCACCATCCATGGCGTCCGGCGACGGCCAGTGAGATAGGAGGAGAACTAGACGAGGACGGCGACGGGAGGGCGAGCAGCACGAGCGCTCAGATCTGTGGACGGAAGGCGAGGCGGCTGCGAGTACTGCGAGATGGGCGTGTACCACGAGAAGACGAGAAGCAGGCGATCGCGGGCTACTAGTGGGCTGTGCGGTCGGCCAACTTGGCCTGCCTTATCGACGGGCCTGAAGACAAGGTCCTCTTTTCACAATGGAGGCGGAAACTCCTTTCCCCTATCTTGGTTGGCATTTCGCGGAGAAGTAATTGTCATCGCGCCTTCGTCAATTCTGCTCGGCGGACCGTTTATCTGGTTATCCCCTTTGAGGTGTCATGCTCGACTCGTCTCTCATATGTAAACAGGGCGAAAACTGATTTCTCCGAATCTGGTGCTCTGATCGGTTTCCAGTGATGATCGGTCAGCTTACAATGTTGAACGATGGAGATCAGAGACAAAGTAGAGCTGGATTTGTTAACTTTTTTGCAAAAAAAAATAGAGCTGGAGCTGGAGTTGCCTTAGGATGAGCAGCAAGACGCAATCCCCTAGAACTGCCGCTGTCTGGGGTGGAGAAGCAAAAGTACTCTCCTCGGTACTACTTCAGAATAATAACCGATGATGTTCATGCCACTAAACAATGTCAACAGCAACTATTAGTACTAGTAATCAATGATATGATGGTGTCAAAAAAATTGATGGTGTCAAAGCCTTAGAGCATCTCCAGCCGTTCGGTCCCCAGGATGACAAAAAAGAGCCGCCTGGGGACGAACTAGCGCTTGCTTGGTGTGTGGGGGCGACTGTGTTCCCAGTCGACGCCCCCAGGTCGCCGCCAAAATCACATGAACTTGGTGACATTTCATGCAAATTTGTACAAACTCGAGGATCTGGCACAAACTCGGCGAAACTTCATTGAAATTTGTAAAAAAAATAGATTAAACATGCAAACTACGAATACCACTACGCCAAACTACGCCTAGCCCTGCTGCGCCGCGGCCACCGCCCGCCATCTACATGCCGAGAAGCGAGTGTAGTCGCCGCCGCCGTCGTCGTCGCACGCCCCGCCGGAGCCGCTGCCGTCCCTACTTCACCCCTGGCCAGGGTCGCCGATGCGCGGTGGGGGGTTGGATGGCCCGGCCTCGTCCTCCTCGTCGCTGTCGAGGACGATGACGCCACCCTCCTCGCGTCCGCGACGCCGGGCATGGAGCTTCGCGTATGCCCGGCGCTGGCGGAGCACCTGCTCGCGAACATAGTCCTCCCTCGCCCACTTGAGGGTGGCCTCGTCGTCGGAGGCCACTATGTCCGCGTGCTGCGTCTTCACGGGGAGTAGCCCCGGCTCGGGCTTCGGCGGGACCAGGCGGAGGGAGCGCGGGGAGGGGCGGGCACCCTCGTTGATGACGAGGACGCCGCTGCGGGTGCGGCGCCGGAGCGGCGTCTCCTCCGGCTCCGGCTTGACGGGGCGGAGCACCGGCGAGCCGGAGGAGAGTGAGCCGAAGCCCGACGACGAGGACGTCCCCGGCTCCATTCGCCGCGGCGCCCAGGAGCTGCCACGGCGGTGAGAGAACAACGGCCACATCGGGTACTCGAAGTGCCGTGTGTTGCCGGTCTCGATGTGGTCGAGGACGGCCTCGAGGGTGCGGCCGGGCACGCCCCATCACTCGTGTCGCCCGTCGGTGTTGAGGCGTCCGTGAGGGATGATGCCGTTGCAGGAGGCGATCTGGTCGTCGCGGCGGCGCTCAAAGTACATCGTCCACAACATGTGGCTGTCAGCGGCGTACCTCGGCTCGCTCCATTGCGCCTCCGTCAGCGACGAGCGGATGTGAGCGATCTCGGCCCGCAGTGCAGACCCTTCGGGCACCGGTGGCAACGGGACGCCGCCGGCGCTCAACTTTCACGCCCCCGGCACACGCATGTCCGGGGGCGCCGGATAGTCGGCCTCGTAGAGGAGGCGCGCCTCCGGCTCTTGGAGATGGCGGCGGCCGAAGCTGTTCGCCACCGCGCCGTCGCCTGGAAACCTCTCGACCATTGCTCGTCGGCGGGAAGGGGGGAGTGTGTTGCTTTGTGTGGCGATGCGAGGGGGATGTGTGGCAGCTGTGGCGTTCACCGGCGGAGAGATTGGCTTTTATAGCCGCAGCGGGGCGGTGAGAGCCTGCATGCCGGGTGATGCGTGTTGGGAGCGGGCGGGACGCGCGTCGCTGGCGCCTTCACTGCGCCGCCCGTGAGGCATCAATGTAGTCTGACCCGCGCGGCAACCTTGACTTTTTTTGACAGGAAGACTGTAAGGGAACCCCCTACAGTATAATTGGTGCAACAAACCCAAATTGCAAGTACCATGCCTTGAACCTGGGTGGGTGGGAAGGCATCAGCCCCTTCCCGCCACTAGGCTATGCCTTAGTCTGCGGCAACCTTACATTGAACACGCGGGAGCCGAGGCGATGAGGACGATGAAGCGGCGTCTCGCTGACTCGGCGGGCCCATTCCCGTTCGTGCCAAAAACACGTTCCCCGACGCCCTCGGACGCCCCAGCGCGCTGGGTTCGGTCTGGGTCCGCCGGCGCCAGTTTCGACCCAAACCAGCTAAAAACGGGCTCCTGGGAGCGACTGAGCCGATTTTCGGCCGCCGACGTCGAAAAACGCCTGCGGGAGAGAGGGGGGGGGGGGCTGTTGGGGACGTGGCTGAAGATGCTTAGCCATGTCACTGAGCTAACTAGTCCACTGATCATCATCCCGGAGTATTATGAGTTATATAACTCATATAAAAAAGGTGCATGTGTCGGCTGCCCACGGGCTTCGTGTCGCCATGTGCCGTGCGCATTTCCTTAATTGGAGCACGCACGTTGGTTCATTCGTAATCGTTGACGTTCCTCTCCTCTGAAGTCTAAGCCACCCGTACAATACCGTACGTCTCAATGCCTTCTAGAATACGCGTAATGCACCACCATCACTCCAGGGAGTCTTCTGTCCCCTACCTAGATATTGCCGTGCCACGTTTGCTATTTATAAGTTGCCGGAGATGACACTTTGGGTTAGCTGATTCAGGAGAAGAAGACGATACCCAATTGTTGGATTCCAATCTAATGGCTGAAAAATCAACTGATGCTCCAGTTGTCCATGGCCGTTGAGTTCTGATCAATTTTAGTTGACAAAGAAAGAGGCAAATCGGACGAGTTGAAGAACTGAATCGAGATCTCCAAATCTTAAAACCTCTTGCTCGACCATCTAAAACATTCTTTATTCGGGCTTATTTTGCCATTCCAAATGCCAGGGACAAAGACAACAAACGAGAATGGTTTCTTAATTGATTATATGTGTATGCGCTTTGTCCTAAATGGATTTGTGGGCACATGAGTTCGACCATCCAAGCGTATGGCAAGGAGATATTCTTCGCCGGTTGGATTACATAGAGATAAAACAAGATAAGCATAAAAGAACATTAGAAGATAAAACATGAAAGGTAAACAAATAAATTAGATTAAAACATGATATAAATGTGTTGAGAAACATGTCCAACGAAGGACAGAAGGAATCAAGAAAAATAACCAAACTTAGGGAAGCCAAGACATGGATGGACGACCCACGAGCTCAACCAGACACCTATATGTAGGGCCTCACCACCTCTCTACCTATCCATACCACCTGTAACATACCTCATTCTTGCTTTCATAATTCCAACTATCGATAGGTAGAAATATTGGAGTGCCACACGCGAAGAACAATCTGAACAATGGCTCACTCGAAATGGAGAACGCGAACCATCGAGCCAAAACACCACTCACACCAAGGTATATTCTTGGTCGTGTGAACATAACTACTAACAAAGCAATAAAGGAATGTAAAACCAAGACTACACACTTGAGAGGAGATCCAAACCCATGAGCCGTCTCACCTCCCAGCCAACTAAAACCATGTCGTACAAGGCAACGCCATGGACCTGCTAGGATAATAAGCTATGAAGAAAAACATGTCGTCTTTTATCGAACAATCTTTTCTTTGTGCTAAATTAGAAAGCACGTACTCATCGTGAATTAACATAAGTGTGCTTTATCTCAAAAGGATAGATGGAGACTTGAGTTTGATTATGGAAGGCCGAACAAGGACACATTTTTCCCTTGTGGTGAGATAAAGAATTGAATTAACGGACCAAAATCCCCTTGTATATTTTTTCGTCGACGCTTCCATATGTGAAAACCAGTGTTCTTGCGTGTGGTGGAAGGGGTGGAGGCACATGATCCCTACTTTAGGATTAACCGGGTTTGTTGTGGACAACTTCCGTCTCTCCTTTGCAGAAATGCATGGTTGCTACGAGGATGCTTGCATTAGGTACCGCCGCTGATGCCGTTGGTGAGATGGTTCAGATGGGGGAGAGCATATGCCCTGATACCACTATGAGATTTTCCTGCACCATGGTGACGGTGTTTGGAGCAGAGTATCTGAGAGAACTAACTATGCAAGATACAGAAAGGTTGATGGTTGTTAGAGAGGCAAGAGGTTTTCCAGATATGCTCAGTTTACTGATTGCATACACTGGCACTAGTAGAAAACAGGGCTTTCGTTAGGGCCAGGTAAGCCCATTAGTCCCGGTTTGTGACAATGTGAGCATTGGTCCCGGTTCGTGTGGCTAAAGGCATTAGTCCCGGTTCAAATGAGCCCTTTAGTTCCGGTTTGAGACACGCCCCGGGACTAAAAGGTGCGATGCCCTTTAGTCCCGGTTTGTATCTCAAACCGGGACTAAGGTTATACACGAACCGGGACTACGCCTTTAGTCCCAGTTCGTGTCTCAAACCGGAACTAAAGGTCCCATTTTCAAACTCTACCCCCCGTGGTGGATCGCCTTTTCAGTTTTGTAAAAAGCAAAAGAAAATGATAAAAACTTCAAAAAATAAAATCCTTCGAGATGTAGTTATATTACTATATCTACTAGTTAGGAAAATTAAAAACTTAAATTTGGACATATTTTGCAAAAAAGTGTCATGAAAAAGTAAAACGACTATAGCCTACTGCCTATTTGCAAATTTTTAGAATCCTCAAATTCTAAAAGGAAAAAAGTTATGCTCAAAATTCAATTTTTTGAATTTTGGTCAGATCTGGTCAAACTGTGGTCAAACTATGGTCATACTACTTATTTAAGAAATATTAGTGTTACTAAATAATTATTGTTTTTAGAATAATAGTTTCAAACTCAAACAGTGAAACGTGTGACTTCATGCTCAAGCCAAACTCCTGAGGGTTAATAGGATTGACATCTTACTATTGTTAGAAAAACAACAAGTGCAGACTTGGAAACGAGGGGTAATAGAACTCGGAAGTTAAGCGTGCTTAGGCTGGAGTAGTGAGAGGATGGGTGACCGTCCAGGAAGTTAGATGATTTGGAATGATGAGGGGTGATTAGAGATTAAATAGGAAAATAATTCAGAAATCTGAAAATTGAAAAAAATCAATTTTTTTAAAGAATCATTTTTTTCGTAAAAATACCTTTAGTCCCGGTTGGTGACTAAAGGTGGAGCTCCAGACAGCGGCCACATGGACGGCCTTTAGTCCCGGTTCATGTAAGAACCGAGACTAAAGGGGGGAGGCTTTAGTAACGACCCTTTAGTCCCGGTTCCAGAACCGGGACTAAAGGACCTCTTGAACCGGGACAAATGGCCCTTTTTCTACTAGTGTGGCAATGGAAGAACTGCTCCAAAGGTTGGGCCGCATGTAGCAAGGTCACACCAAAGAGGGCCCCATCATACTAGAAGTAGCGACATCAAGGGACTTGTGGATTTGGCATGCTTTCTTTGTCATGTCTGGTTCTGACAATGGCATCAATGTAATCTAGCGATCTTCGTTGTTCAAGAGATTTTGTGATGGAAATGTGCCACTATTCAACTACACAATCAATGGGCACAACTACAACATGGGGCACTACCTTACCGATGGTATCTATCCTCACTGAGCGACGTTTGTGAAGACCATCTCCCATCCCCATGGCAACAGACAATGCCACTTTGCAGGAATGCAAGAAGCAGCTAGAAGGATGTGGAGACCATTGTTGGGGATCGTAGCAGAAATTTAAAATTTTCTATGCATCACCAAGATCAATCTATGGAGTAATCTAGCAACGAGGGGAAGGGGAGTGCATCTACATACCCTTGTAGATCGCTAAGCGGAAGCGTTAATAGAACGCATATGAGGTAGTCGTACTCGTAGCGACTCAGATCGCGGTCGATTCCGATCTAAGCGCCGAACAACGGCGCCTTCACGTTCAACACACGTGCAGCCCGGTGATGTCTCCCATGCCTTGATCCAGCAAGGAGAGAGGGAGAGGTTGAGGAAGACTCCGTCCAGCAGCAGCACGACGGCGTGGTGGTGGTGGTGGAGGAGCGCGGTACTCCAACGGGGCTTCACCAAGCACTACGAGAGACGAGGAGGGAGAGAGGTAGGGCTGCGCCTTGGGAGAGAGAGACTCGTGTGTTGTGCAGCCCCAAAACCTCCACTATATATAGGGGCATGGGCAAGGGGAGGCGCCCTAGGGTTTCCCCTAGGGGGGGCGGCGGCCAGGGCAGATGGGACCTCCCCCTTGGGTGACTTGGCCCCCAAGGCAGGAGGTGGGAACCCTAGATGGGGCGCCCCAAACCCCTTGGTCACGTGGGAATAGGTGAGGGGGCGCACAGCTCCTTAGTGGGCTGGTTTTCCCCCTTCCATTGGCCCATGAAGCCCCCCAACACTTGCCGGGGCTCCCGAAACACCTTTCGGTCATGCTGGTCATCACCCGGTACCTCCGGAACACTTCCGGACTCCAAAACCCTTCGTCCAATATATCAATCTTCACCTCCGGACCATTCCGGAACTCCTCGTGACGTCCGGGATCTCATCCGGGACTCCGAACAACATTCGGTAACCGCGTACATACTTTCCCTATAACCCTAGCGTCATCGAACCTTAAGTGTGTAGACCCTACGGGCTCGGGAATAATGCAGACATGACCGAGACATCTCTCTGGTCAATAACCAACAGCGGGATCTGGATACCCATGTTGGCTCCCACATGTTCCACGATGATCTCATCGGATGAACCACGATGTCAAGGATTCAGTCAATCCCGTATACAATTCCCTTTGTCTACCGGTATAGTACTTGCCCGAGATTCGATCGTCGGTATCCCGATACCTTGTTCAATCTCGTTACCGGCAAGTCTCTTTACTCGTTCCGTAACACATCATCCCGTGATCAACTCCTTGGTCACATTGTGCACATTATGATGATGTCCTACCGAGTGGGCCCAGAGATACCTCTCCGTTTACACGGAGTGACAAATCCCAGTCTCGATTCGTGCCAACCCAACAGACACTTTCGGAGATACCCGTAGTGCACCTTTATAGCCACCCAGTTACGTTGTGGCGTTTGGTACACCCAAAGCATTCCTACGGTATCCGGGAGTTGCACAATCTCATGGTCTAAGGAAATGATACTTGACATTAGAAAAGCTTTAGCAGACGAACTATACGATCTTGTGCTAGGCTTAGGATTGGGTCTTGTCCATCACATCATTCTCCTAATGATGTGATCCCGTTATCAATGACATCCAATGTCCATGGTCAGGAAACCATGACCATCTATTGATCAACGAGCTAGTCAACTAGAGGCTTACTAGGGACATGTTGTGGTCTATGTATTCACACATGTATTACGGTTTCCGGTTAATACAATTATAGCATGAACAATAGACAATTATCATGAACAAGGAAATACAATAATAACCATTTTATTATTGCCTCTAGGGCATATTTCCAACAGTCTCCCACTTGCACTAGAGTCAATAATCTAGTTCACATCACTATGTGATTGCAATGAATCCAACACCCATGGGGTTTGTTCATATCTTGCTTGTGAGAGAGGTTTATTAGTCAATGAGTCTGAACCTTTCAGATCCATGTGTGCTTTACAAATCTCTATGTCATCTTGTAGATGCAGCTACCACGCGCTACTTGGAGCTATTCCAAATAACTGTTCTACTATACGAATCCGGTTTACTACTCAGAGTCATCCGGATTAGTGTCAAAGTTTGCATCGACGTAACCCTTTACGACGAACTCTTTTACCACCTCCATAATCGAGAAAATTCCTTAGTCCACTAGTTACTAAGGATAAGTTCGACCGCTGTCGTGTGATCCATTCCTGGATCACTCTTGTACCCCTTGACTGACTCATGGCAAGGCACACTTCAGGTGCGGTACACAGCATAGCATACTGTAGAGCCTACGTCTAAAGCATAGGGGACGACCTTCGTCCTTTCTCTCTCTTCTGCCGTGGTCAGGTCTTGAGTCTTACTCAATATTCACACCTTGTAACACAGCTAAGAACTCCTTCTTTGCTGATCTATTTTGAACTCCTTCAAAATCTTGTCACGGTATGTATTCATTCGAAAGTACTATTAAGCGTTTTTTGATCTATCCTTATAGATCTTGATGCTCAATGTTCAAGTAGCTTAATCCAGATTTTCCATTGAAAAACACTTTTCAAATAACCCTGCATGCTTTCCAGAAATTCTACATCATTTCTGATCAACAATATGTTAACAACATATACTCATCAAAAATTCTATAGTGCTCCCACTCACTTCTTTGGAAATACAAGTTTCTCATAAACTTTGTATAAACCCAAAATCTTTGATCATCTCATCAAAGCGTACATTCCAACTCCGAGATGCTTACTCCAGTCCTTAGAAGGATTGCTGGAGCTTTGCATACTTGTCAGCATCTTTCAGGATTGACAAAACCTTCTGGTTGTATCACATACAACCTTTCCTCAAGAAAAATGTCGAGGAAACAATGTTTTTACATCCTATCTGCAAGATTTCATAAATAATGCAGTAACTGCTAACATAATTCCAACAGACTCTTAGCATCGCTACGAGTGAGAAAGTCTCATCGTAGTCAACTCCTTGAACTTGTCGGGAAACATCTTAACGACAAGTCGAGCTTTCTTAATGGTGACACTTACCATCATTGTCTGTCTTCCTTTTAAAATCCATCTGCACCCAACAGCCTTACGACCATCAAGTGGTTCTTTCAAAGTCTATACTTTCTTTTATACATGGATCCTCTCTCGGATTTTATGGCCTCGAGCCATTCTTCGGAATCTGGGCCCACCATCACTTCTCCATAGCTCGTAGGTTCATTGTTGTCTAGCAACATGACTTCCAAGACAGGATTACGTACCACTCTGAAGTAGTATGCATCCTTGTCGACCTATGAGGTTTGGTAGTGACTTGATCCGAAGTTTCATGATCACTATCATAAGCTTCCACTTCAATTGGTGTAGGTGCCACAGGAACAACTTCCTGTGCCCTGCTACACACTAGTTGAAGTGACGGTTCAATAACCTCATCAAGTCTCCACCATCCTCCCACTCAATTCTTTCGAGAGAAACTTTTCCTCGAGAAAGGACCCGTTTCTAGAAACAATCACTTTTGCTTCCGGATCTGAAATAGGAGGTATACCCAACTATTTTGGGTATTCTATGAAGATGCATTTATCCGCTTTGGGTTCGAGCTTATCAGCCTGAAACTTTTTCACATAAGCATCGCAGCCCCAAACTTTTAAGAAACGACAGCTTAGGTTTCTCTAAACCATAGTTCATACGGTGTCGTCTCAACGGAATTGTGTGGTGCCCTATTTAAAGTGAGTGCGGTTGTCTCTAATGCCTAACCCATAAACGATAGTGGTAATTCGATAAGAGACATCATGGTATGCACCATATCCAATAGGGTGCAGTTGTGATGTTCGGACACACCATCACACTATGGTGGTCCAGGCGGTATTAGTTGTGAAACAATTTCCACAATGTCTTAATTGTGTGCCAAACTCGTAACTCAGATATTCATCTCTATGATCATATCATAGACATTTTATCATCTTGTCACGACGATCTTCAACTTCACTCTGAAATTACTTAAACCTTTCAATAATTCAGACTTGTGTTTCATCAAGTAAATATACTCAGCATCTACTCAAATCATCTGTGAAGTAAGAACATAACGATATCCACTGCGTGCCTCAGCACTCATTGGACTGCACACATCAAAATGTATTACTTCCAACAAGTTGCTTTCTTGTTCCATCTTACTGAAAACGAGGCCTTTCAGTCATCTTGCCCATGTGGTATGATTTGCATGTCTCAAGTGATTCAAAATCAAGTGAGTCCAAACGATCCATCTGCATGGAGTTTCTTCATGCATATCTACCAATAGACATGGTTCGCATGTCTCAATCTTTTCAAAAACGAGTGAGTCCAAAGATCCATCAACATGGAGCTTCTTCATGCGTTTTATACCAACATGACTCAAATGGCAGTGCCACAAGTACGTGGTACTATCATTACTATCTTATATCTTTTGGCATTAACATGTGTATCACTACGATCGAGATTCAATAAACCATTCATTTTAGGTGCAAGACCATTGAAGGTATTATTCAAATAAACAGAGTAACCATTATTCTCCTTAAATGAATAACCGTGTGGCGATAAACATAATCCAATCATGTCTATGCTCAACGCAAACACCAAATAATAATTATTTCGGTTTAACACCAATCCCGATGGTAGAGGGAGCGTGCGATGTTTGATCACATCAACCTTGGAAACACTTCCAACACATATTGTCATCTCACCTTTAGCTAGTCTCCGCAGCCTTTTATTTCGAGTTACTAACGCTTAGCAACTGAACCAGTATTTATTACCCTGGTGCTACTAGGAGTACTAGTAAAGTACACAATAATATGACGTATATCCAAAATACTTCTGTCGACCTTGCCAGCCTTCTCATCTACCAAGCATCTAGGGTAGTTCTGCTTCAGTGACCGTTCCCCTCATTATAGAAGCACTTAGTCTCGGGTTTGGTTCAACCTTGGGTTTCTTCACTAGAGCAGCAACTGATTTGCGGTCTCATGAAGTATCCCTTCTTTCCTTGCCCTTCTTGAAACTAGTGGTTTAACCATCAACAATTGATGCTCCTACGTGATTTCTACTATCGCGGTGTCAAACATCGCGAGTTGCTCAAGGATCATCATGTCTATCCCTGATATGTTATAGTTCATCACGAAGCTCCAATAGCTTGGTGGTAGTGACTATGGAGAACCATCACTATCTCATCTGGAAGATTAACTCCCACTCGATTCAAGCGATTGCAGTACTCAGACAATCTGAGCACATGCTCAATGATTGAGTTTTTTTCTCCCTTAGTTTGCAGGCTTAAGAAACTTGTCAGAGGTCTCATACCTCTTGACGTGGGCACTAGTCTGAAATTCCAATTTCAGTCTTTGGAACATCTCATATGTTCTGCGACGTTTCAAAAACGTCTTTGGTGCCACAATTCTAAACCGTTAGTATTACGTACTGAACTATCACGTAGTCATCAAAACGTGTATGTCAGATGTTTCCCAACATCTACAGACGATGCTCGAGGTTCAACACACTGAGCGGTGCATTAAGGACATAACCCTTCTGTGCAGCAATGAGGACAATCCTCAGTTCACGGACCCAGTCCGCATAATTGCTACTGTCAACTCTCAACTAAATTTTCTCTAGGAACATATCTAAAACAGTAGAACCAAAGCGTGAGCTACGACATAATTTGCAAAGACCTTTTGACTATGTTCATGATAATTAAGTTCATCTAATCAAATTATTCAATGAACTCCCACTTAGATAGACATCCCTCTAGTCATCTAAGTGATACATGATCCGAGTCAACTAGGCCGTGTCCGATCATCACGTGAGACGGACTAGTCATCATCGGTGAACATCTTCATGTTGATCGTATCCACTATACGACTCATGTTCGACCTTTCGGTCTTCCGTGTTCCGAGGCCATGTCTGTACATGCTAGGCTCGTCAAGTTAACCTAAGTGTATTGCGTGTGTAAATCTGGCTTACACCCGTTGTATGCGAACGTTAGAACCTATCACACCCGATCATCACGTGGTGCTTCGGAACAACGGACCTTAGCAACGGTGCACAGTTAGGGGGAACACTTTCTTGAAATTATTGCGAGGGATCATCTTATTTATGCTACCGTCGTTCTAAGCAAATAAGATGTAAACATGACAAACATCACATGCAAATCATAAAGTGACATGATATGGCCAATATCATCTTGCGCCTTTGATCTCCATCTTCGAGGCGCGGCATGAACACCATCGTCACCGGCATGACACCATGATCTCCATCATCGTGTCTTCATGAAGTTGCCTCGCCAACTATTACTTCTACTACTATGGCTAACGGTTAGCAATAAAGTAAAGTAATTACATGGCGTTTTCATTGACACGCAGGTCATAAATAAATTAAGACAACTCCTATGGCTCCTGCCGGTTGTCATACTCATCGACATGCAAGTCGTGATTCCTATTACAAGAACATGATCAATCTCATACATCACATATATCATTCATCACATCCTTTTGGCCATATCACATCACATAGCATACCCTGCAAAAACAAGTTAGACGTCCTCTAATTGTTGTTGCATGTTTTACGTGGCTGCTATGGGTTTCTAGCAAGAACGTTTCTTACCTACGCAAAACCACAACGGTGATATGCCAATTGCTATTTACCCTTCATAAGGACCCTTTTCATCGAATCCGATCCGACTAAAGTGGGAGAGACAGACACCCGCCAGCCACCTTATGCATCAAGTGCATGTCAGTCGGTGGAACCTGTCTCACGTAAGTGTACGTGTAAGGTCGGTCCGGGCCGCTTCATCCCACAATGCCGCCGAATCAAGATAAGACTAGTAACGGCAAGCAAATTGAACAAATCATCGCCCACAACTACTTTGTGTTCTACTCGTGCATAGAATCTACGCATAGACCTAGCTCATGATGCCACTGTTGGGGATCGTAGCAGAAATTTAAAATTTTCTACGCATCACCAAGATCAATCTATGGAGTAATCTAGCAACGAGGGGAAGGGGAGTGCATCTACATACCCTTGTAGATCGCTAAGCGGAAGCGTTACTAGAACGCGGATGAGGTAGTCGTACTCGTAGCGATTCAGATCGCGGTCGATTCCGATCTAAGCGCCGAACAACGGCGCCTCCGCGTTCAACACACGTGCAGCCCGGTGACGTCTCCCATGCCTTGATCCAGCAAGGAGAGAGGGAGAGGTTGGGGAAGACTCCGTCCAGCAGCAGCACGACGGCGTGGTGGTGGTGGAGGAGCGCGGTACTCCAGCAGGGCTTCGCTAAGCACTACGAGAGACGAGGAGGGAGAGAGGTAGGGCTGCGCCTTGGGAGAGAGAGACTCGTGTGTTGTGCAGCCCCAAAACCTCCACTATATATAGGGGCAAGGGCAAGGGGAGGCGCCCTAGGGTTTCCCCTAGGGGGGCGGCGGCCAGGGCAGATGGGATCTCCCCCTTGGGTGACTTGGCCCCCAAGCCAGGAGGTGGGAACCCTAGATGGGGCGCCCCAAACCCCCTGGTCACGTGGGAATAGGTGAGGGGGCGCACAGCCCCTTAGTGGGCTGGTTTGCCCCCTTCCCTTGGCCCATGAAGCCCCCCAACACTTGCCGGGGCTCCCGAAACACCTTTCGGTCATGCTGGTCATCACCCGGTACCTCCGGAACACTTCCGGACTCCAAAACCCTTCGTCCAATATATCAATCTTCACCTCCGGACCATTCCGGAACTCCTCGTGACGTCCGGGATCTCATCCGGGACTCCGAACAACATTCGGTAACCGCGTACATACTTTCCCTATAACCCTAGCGTCATCGAACCTTAAGTGTGTAGACCCTACGGGCTCGGGAATAATGCAGACATGACCGAGACATCTCTCTGGTCAATAACCAACAGCGGGATCTGGATACCCATGTTGGCTCCCACATGTTCCACGATGATCTCATCGGATGAACCACGATGTCAAGGATTCAGTCAATCCCGTATACAATTCCCTTTGTCTACCGGTATAGTACTTGCCCGAGATTCGATCGTCGGTATCCCGATACCTTGTTCAATCTCGTTACCGGCAAGTCTCTTTACTCGTTCCGTAACACATCATCCCGTGATCAACTCCTTGGTCACATTGTGCACATTATGATGATGTCCTACCGAGTGGGCCCAGAGATACCTCTCCGTTTACACGGAGTGACAAATCCCAGTCTCGATTCGTGCCAACCCAACAGACACTTTCGGAGATACCCGTAGTGCACCTTTATAGCCACCCAGTTACGTTGTGGCGTTTGGTACACCCAAAGCATTCCTACGGTATCCGGGAGTTGCACAATCTCATGGTCTAAGGAAATGATACTTGACATTAGAAAAGCTTTAGCAGACGAACTACACGATCTTGTGCTAGGCTTAGGATTGGGTCTTGTCCATCACATCATTCTCCTAATGATGTGATCCCGTTATCAATGACATCCAATGTGCATGGTCAGGAAACCATGACCATCTATTGATCGACGAGCTAGTCAAACTAGAGGCTTACTAGGGACATGTTGTGGTCTATGTATTCACACATGTTTTACAGTTTCCGGTTAATACAATTATAGCATGAACAATAGACAATTATCATGAACAAGGAAATACAATAATAACCATTTTATTATTGCCTCTAGGGCATATTTCCAACAACCATACCCCGACTGTAGATGCTCTGAGAGAATGCGCAAGATAAAATGATGTGAGAGATAGCTAGGAGGGGTGGTATATATTGGCCTAGAATATAGTCGCCTGAGAAGAGTCGTTGGAAACATAGTTGTTTGAAAAGTTGTTGTTAGGATCATACTCGTTGCAATCATTTATTGTTTAAATTATAATTGCTGAAATAATAGTTGAATTGGTAGTTAAAAGATAACATTAAACTATTAAAAAATTAACATATACAATTAACCATAAAACTGGTTGTGTGTATGACAACTCATTTTAGGACATCGTTTACATAAACATATACACAACCAAATATTCAGGAGCTAATGGATATGTTCTAAGTGCATCTCCAAACGCTGACCTGTAAATTGCCTCCCGCAATTGTCCGTGGACAGAGGGACCAGTACATAGACATGGATGCGGAAGCCGGCCATCCAATGCTATTCGCATACATTTCAATCCAGGCTTCAACAAACCGGACGGTTCGGATAGAAAACATCACAAATCATCCATACATGGTATGCAAAAAGTCTAATACAACAATAGTACAAATGCAACAAGAAATAGTTCAACTTCAACTAGTTTAGTCGGATGTTCAACAAAAAATTTATGAACGGACCATGTCGTCCGACACATACTGCCCTTGACCTTCATCCAACATTGTATGTGCGTAAATGGTCTACGCTGTAGCCTATGATACATCATGACAACACGTACAAGCTGCACACTGTGTAGAACAACATTGAGTGAACGAATGAATCAATGAACAAGTTGAACAAGAAGAAACAAAACTTACAATCTCCACGGGTGTCGCGTGCAATGGCCATCTTGCCTCCAGCATATCAACCGTGCCACAAAATTTGGGGATGGTGGTCTAGATGGCGTACTATCGATACAATCATGTGTTCACATTGCGATCATGATGATGTGCAACTCGTAGGGCGCAATGTGCTTTCGTGCATTAAACAAATCATGCATGCACTGCCAAAAGAGCCCCCTTCCTCTCTTGCCTATGAAATCTGATGATTCGGCCAACCACGCATCACACAAAATCTCATTCCCCATGGTTGTGTACCCCATCATCCTTTGTACTCTAGAAAAACAACATGTCGTTTGAAAATAAGCTCAATGGCATTGGACTGAACACTTGTCGGGCGCGGTGTCCATCATGGACGTCTCGATAGGGGGGAATGTACCTGGCTGCGGACGGGTCCTGGTTGGACGGCACCGTCATAAAAGACGAGCGGATACATCGGTGCTAGTTGCAGACGTCCGGCAATACCTGTGAGGCAGCTGAAGAGGTACAACGTGTTGGAAATATGAGCAAATTACTATGAGATTTAATCCAAATAAATAGAAGATAAATCATGACAGCAATAGCAGAGATTAAACTAATCATGCGAACTAACATAGTAGATGAAAAGATCACATCTAGGGAACATACTAGAAATATGAATTCTACCACGATCTCGAACAAGAAGGATAGAATCACATACGGTGCAGTGGAAGCAGCACCGCCGGCGTTGACGTTGTCGCCCATGTCGTCGAGGATGAGGTTGCCGAGGTCGGGGAAGAAGTCGTTGTTGGCGAAGTCGTCGCTACCTGCAGTCGCGCGAGTGCGCTTCCCAAAAACCTGATCGTCCCTGTCCCGTACAGGATCACGAGAGACGGGGTTCCGGAAGCCTTCTGTCCCTTTTCCCGGTGCACGCCGAAAGGAGGGATGGAGAAGACTTGCTTGGCGGCGCAATGATCTGGAACAGTGGTGCAAAACCATACGAAGCGGCAGCGGCTAGGGTAGACGTCTGCCGCACTATATAGTGCATAGCTCTGTGCTCGGCTCGGCTCAATCCCGCAACCCGCGGTGCGGCGCGGCGCGTCGTGGCAAGGCGAGCGAGGAGGAGGAGGAGCGCGCGTGTAGGTCTCCTCTTGTCATGCTCATACAAATGGTAGAAGAGCTTACCTTATAAAAAGGTGCAAGTCTCTCTCAACTTCCGTGGTGGGACTAAACTCTAGTCTCACTCATTCCGCTCACATGTGTGCATAAATGGGCCAAGAGAATTTCAGAGTTTTAGTTGGGATTTAGGCCAAAGGCCTACTAGCAAAATTCCAACACAACGGCAGCATCGGAGGAGAAGGATGCTGATGCAAAAGTAAGGGAGAGAAGTGACGGATTGAAAGAGTATGGGTTCGGGATAGATATTTTTGTTAGCTGGGGGTTTTGAAGTTCTGCATGGCTGGTGTTCGGACTCCCATAAAGCCCTCAACTTTACTTCCATTTCGCAGGGGAAAGTGTATCCGGTCCGGCGGAGGAACCGACACAGGCTCACATTGGATGCAAAATACGTCCGGACCGCACGTTCTGTATGTATGCGGACATCTTAAGATGTCCAGGTACACACGCGAGCAACGTGCAGATAGAATTTTCGTGTCGCACGGCCAGAAGAGCTGGAAGACGTGCAGCCTGCCACGCCCGGTGCTCAAGAGCACGACTTCAGCTGTGTGCCGACACGTTATGTAACCTTGGGATGCGTCCATCATGGATCAGGCCTGGACATGAAGTAGCTAAGCGCTGTGTCCCACACATAGGGGCGGAATGCACCATCTTAGGCTTTCATGTTTCGATCCCATTCGCGACGTTGCAGCTGGGTGTTGGGGAACGTAGTAATTTCAAAAAAATTCCTACGCACACGCAAGATCATGGTGATGTATAGCAACGAGAGGGGAGAGTATTGTCTACGTACCCTCGTAGACCGAAAGCGGAAGCGTTAGCACAACGCGGTTGATGTAGTCGTACGTCTTCACGATCCAACCGATCCCAAGTACGAACGCACGGCACCTCCGAATTCAGCACACATTCAGCTCGATGACGTTCGCGACCTCCAATCCAGTAGAGCTTCACGGGAGAGTTCCGTTAGCACGACGGCATGGTGACGATGATGATGTTCTACCGTCGCAGGGCTTCGCCTAAGCACCGCTACAATATGATCGAGGTGGATTATGGTGGAAGGTGGCGCCGCACACGGCTAAGAGATCTAGAGATCAATTGTTGTGTCTATGGGTGCCCCCCTGGCCAGTATATAAAGGAGTGGAGGAGGAGGGGGCGGCCTAGAGGAGGAGGCGCGCCCAGGGGGGCAATCCTACTCCAGTAGGTTTTGCCCCCCCCTTTCCTATTCCAACTAGGAGAAGGGGGAAGGAGGAGGTGGAGAGAAGGAAGGAGAAGGGGGGACGTGCCCCCTTCCCTTTCCCAATTCGGATTGGGGCAAGGGGGGCTGCGCGCCACCTCCTGCTGCCTCTCCTCTTCCACTACTTTGGGCCCATGAGTCCCAATAACCCCCCCCCCCCGGGGGGGGGGGGTTCCGGTAACCCCCCGGTACTCCGATATATATCCGATAACCCCCGGAACCATTCCGGTGTCTGAATATAGTCGTCCAATATATCAATCTTCATGTCTCGACCATTTTGAGACTCCTCGTCATGTCCGTGATCACATCCGGGACTCCAAACAACCTTCGGTACATCAAAACTCATAAACTCATAATATAACCGGCATCGAAACGTTAAGCGTGCAGACCCTACAGGTTCGAGAACTATGTAGACATGACCGAGACATGTCTCCGGTCAATAACCAATAGCGAAACCTGGATGCTCATATTGGCTCCCACATATTCTATGAAGATCTTTATCGGTCAGACCGCATAACAACATTCATTGTTCCCTTTGTCATCGGTATGTTACTTGCCCGAGATTCGTTCGTTGGTATCTCAATACCTAGTTCAATCTCGTTACCAGCAAGTCTCTTTACTCGTTCTGTAATACATCATTCCGCAATTAACTCATTTAGTTGCAATGCTTGCAAGGCTTAAGTGATGTGTATTACCGAGAGGGCCCAGAGATACCTCTCCGACAATCGGAGTGACAAATTCTAATCTCGAAATACGCCAATCCAACAAGTACCTTTGGAGACACTTGTAGAGCACCTTCATAATCACCCAGTTACGTTGTGACGTTTGGTAGCACACAAAGTGTTCTCCGGTAAACGGGAGTTACATAATC
The DNA here is from genome assembly GCF_018294505.1 of Triticum aestivum. Classification (NCBI taxonomy): domain Eukaryota; kingdom Viridiplantae; phylum Streptophyta; class Magnoliopsida; order Poales; family Poaceae; genus Triticum; species Triticum aestivum. The sequence continues at coordinate 590,476,541 of NC_057794.1, forward strand.
TCATAGTCATAGGAACATGTATAAGTTACGAAGAAAGCAATAGCAACAAACTAAACGATCAAGTGCTAAGCTAACGGAATGGGTCAAGTCAATCATATCATTCTCCTAATGATGTGATCCCGTTAATCAAATGACAACTCATGTCTATGGTTAGGAAACATAACCATCTTTGATCAACGAGCTAGTCAAGTAGAGGCATACTAGTGACACTCTGTTTGTCTATGTATTCACACATGTATTATGTTTCCGGTTAATACAATTCTAGCATGAATAATAAACATTTATCATGATATAAGGAAATAAATAATAACTTTATTATTGCCTCTAGGGCATATTTCCTTCAGTCTCCCACTTGCACTAGAGTCAATAATCTAGATTACACTGTTATGATCCTAACACCCATGGAGCCTTGATGCTGATCATGTTTTGCTCGTGGAAGAGGCTTAGTCAATGGGTCTGCAACATTTAGATCCGTATGTATCTTGCAAATTTCTATGTCTCCCACCTGGACTAAATCCCGGATGGAATTGAAGCGTCTCTTGATGTGCTTGGTTCTCTTGTGAAATCCGGATTCCTTTGCTAAGGCAATTGCTCCAGTATTGTCACAAAAGATTTTCATTGGACCCGATGCACTAGGTATGACACCTAGATCGGATACGAACTCCTTCATCCAGACTCCTTCATTTGCTGCATCCGAAGCAGCTATGTACTCCGCTTCACATGTAGATCCCGCCACGACGCTTTGTTTAGAACTGCACCAACTGACAGCTCCACCGTTCAATAAAAACACGTATCCGGTTTGCGATTTAGAATCGTCCGGATCAGTGTCAAAGCTTGCATCAACGTAACCATTTACGATGAGCTCTTTATCACCTCCATAAACGAGAAACATATCCTTAGTCCTTTTCAGGTACTTCAGAATGTTCTTGACCGCTGTTTAGTGATCCACTCCTGGATTACTTTGGTACCTCCCTGCTAGACTTATAGCAAGGCACACATCAGGTCTGGTACACAGCATTGCATACATGATAGAGCCTATGGCTGAAGCATAGGGAACATCTTTCATTTTCTCTCTATCTTCTGCAGTGGTCGGACATTGAGTCTTACTCAACTTCACACCTTGTAACACAGGCAAGAACCCTTTCTTTGCTTGATCCATTTTGAACTTCTTCAAAACTTTGTCAAGGTATGTGCTTTGTGAAAGTCCAATTAAGCGTCTTGATCTATCTCTATAGATCTTAATGCCCAATATGTAAGCAGCTTCACCGAGGTCTTTCATTGAAAAACTCTTATTCAAGTATCCCTTTATGCTATCCAGAAATTCTATATCATTTCCAATCAATAATATGTCATCCACATATAATATCAGAAATGCTACCGAGCTCCCACTCACTTTCTTGTAAATACAGGCTTCTCCAAAAGTCTGTATAAAACCAAATGCTTTGATCACACTATCAAAGCGTTTATTCCAACTCCGAGAGGCTTGCACCAGTCCATAAATGGATCGCTGGAGCTTGCACACTTTGTTAGCTCCCTTTGGATCGACAAAACCTTCCGGTTGCATCATATACAACTCTTCTTCCAGAAATCCATTCAGGAATGCAGTTTTGACATCCATCTGCCAAATTTCATAATCATAAAATGCGGCAATCGCTAACATGATTCGGACAGACTTAAGCATCGCTACGGGTGAGAAAGTCTCATCGTAGTCAATCCCTTGAACTTGTCGAAACCCTTTCGCAACAAGTCGAGCTTTGTAGACAGTAACATTACCGTCAGCGTCAGTCTTCTTCTTGAAGATCCATTTATTCTCAATTGCTTGCCGATCAATGGGCAAGTCAACCAAAGTCCACACTTTGTTCTCATACATGGATCCCATCTCAGATTTCATGGCTTCAAGCCATTTTGCGGAATCTGGGCTCACCATCGCTTCTTCATAGTTCGTAGGTTCATCATGATCCAGTAGCATGACTTCTAGAACAGGATTGCCCTACCACTCTGGCGCGGATCTTACTCTGGTTGATCTACGAGGTTCAGTAATAACTTGATCTGAAGTTTCATGATCATCATCATTAACTTCCTCACTAATTGGTATAGTTGTCACAGGAACCGGTTTCTGTGATGAGCTACTTTCCAATAAGGGAGCAGGTACGGTTACCTCATCAAGTTCTACTTTCCTCCCACTCACTTCTTTCGAGAGAAACTCCTTCTCTAGAAAGGATCCATTCTTAGCAACGAATGTCTTGCCTTCGGATCTGTGATAGAAGGTGTACCCAACAGTCTCCTTTGGGTATCCTATGAAGACACATTTCTCCGATTTGGGTTCGAGCTTATCAGGTTGAAGCTTTTTCACATAAGCATCGCAGCCCCAAACTTTAAGAAACGACAACTTTGGTTTCTTGCCAAACCACAGTTCATAAGGCGTCGTCTCAACGGATTTCGATGGTGCCCTATTTAACGTGAATGCGGCCGTCTCTAAAGCATAACCCCAAAACGATAGCGGTAAATCAGTAAGAGACATCATAGATCGCACCATATCTAGTAAAGTACGATTACGACGTTCGGACACACCATTACGCTGTGGTGTTCCGGGTGGCGTGAGTTGCGAAACTATTCCGCTTTGTTTCAAATGTAGACCAAACTCGTAACTCAAATATTCTCCTCCACGATCAGATCGTAGAAACTTTATTTTCTTGTTACGATGATTTTCAACTTCACTCTGAAATTCTTTGAACTTTTCAAATGTTTCAGACTTATGTTTCATCAAGTAGATATACCCATATCTGCTTAAATCATCTGTGAAGGTGAGAAAATAACGATATCCGCCACGAGCCTCAACATTCATCGGACCACATACATCTGTATGTATGATTTCCAACAAATCTGTTGCTCTCTCCATAGTACCGGAGAACGGCGTTTTAGTCATCTTGCCCATGAGGCACGGTTCGCAAGTACCAAGTGATTCATAATCAAGTGGTTCCAAAAGTCCATCAGTATGGAGTTTCTTCATGCGCTTTACACCGATATGACCTAAACGGCAGTGCCACAAATAAGTTGCACTATCATTATCAACTCTGCATCTTTTGGCTTCAACATTATGAATATGTGTATCACTACTATCGAGATTCATCAAAAATAGACCACTCTTCAAGGGTGCATGACCATAAAAGATATTACTCATATAAATAGAACAACCATTATTCTCTGATTTAAATGAATAACCGTCTCGCATCAAACAAGATCCAGATATAATGTTCATGCTCAATGCTGGCACCAAATAACAATTATTTAGGTCTAAAACTAATCCCGAAGGTAGATGTAGAGGTAGTGTGCCGACCGTGATCACATCTACTTTGGAACCATTTCCCACGCGCATCGTCACCTCGTCCTTGGCCAGTGTTCGCTTAATCTGTAGTCCCTGTTTCGAGTTGCAAATATTAGCAACAGAACCAGTATCAAATACTCAGGTGCTACTGCGAGCTCTAGTAAGGTACATATCAATAACATGTATATCACATATACCTTTGTTCACCTTGCCATCCTTCTTATCCGCCAAATACTTGGGGCAGTTCCGCTTCCAGTGAACAGTCTGCTTGCAGTAGAAGCACTCGGTTTCAGGCTTAGGTCTAGACTTGGGTTTCTTCTCCTTAGCAGCAACTTGTTTTCTGTTCTTCTTGAAGTTCCCCTTCTTCTTCCCTTTGCCTTTTTTCTTGAAACTGGCAGTCTTATTGACCATCAACACTTGATGCTCCTTCTTGATTTCTACCTCCGCAGCCTTTAGCATTGCGAAGAGCTCGGGAATCGTCTTATCCATCCCTTGCATGTTATAGTTCATCACGAAGCTCTTGTAGCTTGGTGGCAGTGATTGAAGAACTCTGTCAATGACACTATCAATAGGAAGATTAACTCCCAGTTGATCAAGTGATTATGATACCCAGGCATTTCGAGTATATGTTCACTGACAGAACTATTCTCCTCCATCTTGCAGCTATAGAACTTATTGAAGACTTCATATCTCTCAATCCGGGCATTTGCTTGAAATATTAACTTCAACTCCTGGAACATCTCATATGCTCCATGACGTTCAAAACGTTGTTGAAGTCCTGATTCTAAGCCATAAAGCATGGTGCACTAAACTATTGAGTAGTCATCAGCTTTGCTCTGCCAGATGTTCATAACATCTGGTGTTGCTCCTGCAGCAGGCCTGGCACCCAGCGGTGCTTCCAGGATGTAATTCTTCTGTGCAGCAATGAGGATAATCCTCAAGTTACGGACCCAGTCCGTGTAATTTCTACCATCATCTTTCAACTTTGCTTTCTCAAGGAACGCATTAAAATTCAACGGAACAACAACACAGGCCATCTATCTACAATCCAACATAGACAAGCAAAATACTATCAGGTACTAAGTTCATGATAAATTTAAGTTCAATTAATTATATTACTTAAGAACTCCCACTTAGATAGACATCCCTCTAATCTTCCAAGTGATCACGTGATCCAAATCAACTAAACCATAACCGATTATCACGTGAAATGGAGTAGCTTTCAATGGTGAACATCAATATGTTGATCATATCTACTATATGATTCACGCTCGACCTTTCGGTCTCAGTGTTCCGAGGCCATATCTGCATATGCTAGGCTCGTCAAGTTTAACCTGAGTATTCAGCATGTGCAAAAACTGGCTTGCACCCGTTGTAGATGGACGTAGAGCTTATCACACCCGATCATCACGTGGTGTCTGGGCACGATGAACTTTGGCAATGGTGCGTACTCAGGGAGAACACTTTTATCTTGAAATTTAGTGAGAGATCATCTTATAATGCTACCGTCAATCAAAGTAGGATAAGATGCATAAAAGATAAACATCACATGCAATCAATATAAGTGATATGATATGTCCATCATCATCTTGTGCTTTTGATCTCCATCTCCGAAGCGCCTTCATGATCACCATCGTCACCGGCGCGACACCTTGATCTCCATCGTAGCATCGTTGTCGTCTCGCCAATCTTAAGCTTCCACGACTATCGCTACCGCTTAGTGATACAGTAAAGCATTACAGGGCGATTGCATTGCATACAATAAAGCGACAACCATATGGCTCTTGCCAGTTGCCGATAACTCGGTTATAAAACATGATCATCTCATACAATAAAATTTAGCATCATGTCTTGACCATATCACATCACAACATGCCCTGCAAAAACAAGTTAGACGTCCTCTACTTTGTGGTTGCAAGTTTTACGTGGCTGCTACGGGCTTAGCAGGAACCGTTCTTACCTACGCATCAAAACCACAACAATAGTTTGTCAAGTTGATGCTGTTTTAACCTTCGCAAGGACCGGGCGTAGCCACACTTGGTTCAACTAAAGTTGGAGAAACTGACACCCGGCAGCCACCTGTGTGCATAGCACGTCGGTAGAACCAGTCTCGCGTAAGCGTGCGCGTAATGTCGGTCCGGGCCGCTTCATCCAACAATACCGCCGAACCAAAGTATGACATGCTGGTAAGCAGTATGACTTATATCGCCCACAACTCACTTGTGTTCTACTCGTGCATATAACATCAACGCATAAAACCTAGCTTGGATGCCACTGTTGGGGAACGTAGTAATTTCAAAAAATTCCTACGCACACGCAAGATCATGGTGATGTATAGCAACAAGAGGGGAGAGTGTTGTCTACGTACCCTCATGGACCAAAAGCGGAAGCGTTATGTCACACCCTAGCTAGTCATGCATCAGATTGTGTGCATCATGTTTAAATTTCCATTTAAATTGAAATGGGGATTTGTGAAACCCTCAGAATCATTTTTGAAAATGATCCAAATAAAAATTTCTCCAAAAAGGTCCAAGAAAATGCTCATGTTGCTCTCTGAAAATATTGGACAGAGATAAAAATCAAACCAATATTTTTAAGAGCTCATAGGTATTTATTTTGGGCATTTGGAATTAATGCATAAATATTTGCATTGGAAATATATTAGTTATATATATTAATATATGTCCAAATATTATGCCATTTATAAAGGAGCTCTGGAATAATATATCTAGCTCCTGCAAAAATTGGCATGAGGTAAATAAATGATTTAATATTTTATTTAAATCAAAACAAATGTCAGAAATTAGAAAAAGAAAGATAAATAAAAGGAGGAGCTTACCTGGGCTCCTCCCTGTGCAGCCCAGCCAGCTGGCCGGCCCAGCCAGCAGGCGGCCCAGCCCGCCTCCCTCCTCTGTCGTCTTCGTCCTCGACAGAGGGAGGGGAGTGTGGCCGGCGCGCGCGCGCCACCGCGCCACGCCACCTGCTCGCCTGCCTGCCTGCCCTCCCCTCCGCGTCTCGATGCCCTGGACGACGCCACGCCCTCCCCCCTGCTCTCTCTCACTCTCCCTCGGTTCCTCCCTCCTCTCCCTCGCTCTCTCTCTCACGGCCGAACACCACCATCGCCGCCGTTCGCCATAGCAGCCGTCTCCGGCCACCCCTCGCCCCTCCGCTGAGCACAGGAGCTCCGCCTCGACCCCCTCTTCCTCCCCACCGATCCACGGGTCTCCGGAAGCCCTGCATCGCCTCCACGCCATCGTCTTCCTCCTCGGGCTCCGACCACCATCGCCGTCGATTCGCCGTCTCCAGCGCGTCCCCGAGCCCGTTTCGACGCCCACTGCAACCGCGGTGAGCTCCGCCACCTTTCCCCCTCTTTTCCCCCTCGTTCCCTCACCGTAGCCTCCTCCCCACCACGGCCGAACCTCCGCCATCGCCGAGCTCGCCGTCGACGCAGCTCCGGTGACCATTTGGTCACGGGCGTGCATCCGTTGAGCTTGCCGCGACCCGTAGAGCCCCTCCAGCGCCTCAGCTCCCTCGCTTGCGAGCAGCAGCACCGATCCCGACCGCACCCGAACTCCGGCCGCCGCTCACGAGCTCGCCGTCGTCGGTACCGGCCACCACAGGCACGGCCACCACCACCGTTCGACGCGCGGGAGCAAGGGCTCTCCAACGAGCCCAAGCACGGCCTCGCCCGTGCCTCGTAGCGCGTTTCCGCATCGCGCCACCGTCTCGGGCCTCGCCGGCGTCATGTCGCCGGTGGGTTTGACCCACCTTGACCACGGCAGGACCCCCCCCCCAGAGTCACTGACGCGTGGGCCCGTCGGCCAGGTGGTCAGATTAGTGCTAATCACTGTTAGTCAACCCCCCTGACACTGACCAATGGGCCCCAGCACCACTAATTACTAATTAGGATTAAATTAACCCTGTTTAACCCCCCTGTCACTGACGTGTGGGCCCCACACATCAGGTTTGACCTCAGCCAGCCGCAGTTGACCACTGACGTCATGCTGACGTCATGCTGGCGCAATATTTATATTTCTGGATTTAAATTTAATCAGGAAATTCCAGAATATTATTTAAACTTCAAAAATTCATAACTTTTATTCTGTAACTCCAAATTAGACAAATTATATATGAAAAATGATCAGAAAAATCCAATCTATCCATCTGTACTATTTTCATGCATGATCAAACAAGTTAAATTGATGTTTTAAGCAGAACAAGGAAAAGCACTTTAAAAGGCCATGTTTGAGTTTGAAATTTGAATCTTTGATTCAAATTTGTTCAAACCCTTCTGGTTTTAGTTGCATTAGCCCAACACACTCATATTACCATGTTTCATGCATGCATCATATTGTTGCACATTGTTTGGTGATGGTTGTGTATCGGTGTCCTTTACGACAGGTTCTGCCTCCGAGGAGTACCGTGATTACCCTAACGAAGAACCGTATCAGTGCATCGAACCATCAGGCAAGCAACCAACCATTTGATCATATCGATACAATCCCATGTTCTCGCTCCTGCTCTCTTTTACTGCATTAAGACAACGCGTTTCAAACTGCTGAGTGCTACGGTAGTTGAACCCATTTCCTCTGCATGACCTGTCATTGCCACAGTAACTAGATGAAACCCACTAGCATGTGTAGGAGTTGATTGAGCCATATGTATGTGTTGTTCCTACCTTGCTATGCCTGCTATGCTTAGAGTCGTGTCAGGTCTGGTTCATCTGGGTGATGGGCTAGAGTGAAATGATTATGTCGGTAATGAGAGTGGTGTGGTGAACACGATTTGGTAAAGGTATCAATGAGAGGCCATGTAGGAGTACATGGTGGGTTGTTTCATTGAAGCCGACCTTAAGCACTGAGATCTGTATGTGTGATTTAAGATACAGCTACTACCATGCATTGGGCCCGAAACCAATGGACCCTCTCGGCTTCTTATTCACCCTAGTTCTCCGTCCAGGAGTTGCAAGTAGTTTCTGGTGTTTGTAGCCTACTGGAGGCCGTGGACAGTGCTGACCGTAGGGGTGGGCTGTGATGCGGTAGGTACGTGGCCGGGTGTACCGAATACCCGTTAGGTATCTCGGGAACCCTGTTCACATCGTTCGGGGCCGTATGGGAAACCTCGGCCGGACTCCCTGCGGATGGAACCTGAATAGGCGATAAACCTGGACTGGAGGCTTAGGTGATTAGGTAGGTCGTGGCCGACACCCACGTTGGGCTTCCGCTTGAAGGTTGCCGAGTACATGTCGTGTAAACGATGGTAAGTGGTGAGAGTGTGTATGAAGAAGTACACCCCTGCAGGGTTAACATGATCTATTCGAATAGCCGCGTCCGCGGTAAAGGACTACTTGGTTGCCTATACAGTTCATAGACAAGTAAATGGAAACTACTAAAAGCCTCAAGATAAGTGTGAGTGCCGAGGATGGCTCTTCCGTAGGAAGGCGGAGGCGGATCCTCGGTAGTGTATTGAAGTGGTGAGCAGTGGACTCGTGTGCGCAAAACCTTTTCAAGTTGAGGTACCGTAGGATAGTCTAGCCAAGAGTCAAAGCTGGCTTGCTGGAATAACTCCACCAACCCTTCTTGATAATATGCATGTATGTAGGATCTGATGTAAGTCTTGCTGAGTACCTTTGTACTCATGTTGCTATAATCTACATTTTTACAAAGACGCTGCAACCCCTTCTGATGGGTTCTATGTAGACGTTGACATCAACGAGTAGGCTAAAGGCCCAGGTGGTGACCCTGAGCTTGTGAAGGACCACGTAGTATAGCTAGGCTTTCCAAGCCTCTTTTATTTTACTAGTTGTCTGTACCCAGACAATGTACTTCCGCTGCTGGTTTGTATGACTGTATGACTTGAGTGTTGGGTCGTGAGACCCGTACCTTTGTGTATGTTATGTATGGCTCCCTGAGCCTTAAATAAAGTACTTGTGTCGTAGAGTCATGTTGTGATGCTTCGTTGTATTTGCACATATCGAGCATATTGTGTGTATGATTGAAATGCTTGGTATGTGTGGGATCTGACTATCTAGTTGTTTATCTTTAGTAGTCTCTCTTACCGGGAAATGTCTCCTAGTGTTACCGCTGAGCCATGGTAGCTTGCTACTGCTCTGGAACACTTAGGCTGGCCGGCATGTGTCCTTCTTCGTTCCTGTGTCTGTCCCTTCGGGGAAATGTCACGCTTTGAGTACCGGAGTCCTGTTAGCCCGCTAAGCCCGGTTTACCGGAGTCCTGCTAGCCCAGTGCTACAGCCCGGACCCACTTGCTGATAACCGACACGTTCGAAGCTGGGTCATGGATGCCTGTCCCTGTAAGTCTGTGCCACTTTGGGTTTACGACTAGTCATGTCAGCCCGGGCTCCTTATCATATGGATGCTAGCGACACTATCATATACGTGAGCCAAAAGGCGCAAACGGTCCCGGGCAAAGGTAAGGCGACACCCGTGGGGATACTGTGCGTGAGGCCGCAAAGTGATATGAGGTGTTACCGGCTAGATCGATGTGACATCGAGTCGGGGTCCTGACAGCGTTGGCATCAGAGCCGGACTGCCTGTAGGTTCTCCAAGCCAAACTGGTCGATGTTGAGTCTAGAAATTCTTTAGTTATATGTAGGGGAATTGTTTGTGGGTTGGAACGTAAGGCTCTTTTTGCTCCTTTGTCTTATGACATTCTGATCTGATTCAGTCCATTCTTCCACCGAGGGTGAAGGAATTAGGATCTATTCTCTCTATCAGGATCACGTGTTACTAATCAGTAGTACCTTATAGGTATGATGGATACAAGCCTAGTTCAGTTCTTTTACCACATTATGTTGCTAGGATGGTCTCAGAACTTTGATATGATGATGTTGAGTGTGTATGAAATCCTTTGTCAAATGTCTCAAAATCCTTCTTGAGCATTTACAGCTGTTATGCTGCCGAAATTTTGCTAGAAATTCTAATGCCTTTGCATTATGATTGTGCTTTCAGATGGCCACTCGCGACCTCAATCAAGTGGTTCGCCTGACTCGATGCCTAGATGTACCCGGCCATACTGCCAAGTTGGTCAGGGTAATGACTGAGGCTGGATACCGCTGGTATCCTGAGTACACGGTCGAAGAGCAATTTCGGGATTTTAATCAAAGCCAGTATCTCTGCACTGTCAGGATATTTCCATCTTATCCTGGATCCACCGAGCCCCTTCACTGCTCCTATGGACTCGGGGTTACTATTGAGATGGTTGTGCAGGACGCCGCCTACTCTATGATGACCATTATGCGAGTCAGATCTGGTCTATTTCGGGACTCTGATTTCCGGTATATGCCAGGATCACTTCCGGGAGCACAAGGGTATCTCCAGGCTATCTATGCTGACCCCACTCAGGAGGATTCACGGACTCGCACCACTGCTGAGATGCTCGAGGATAAGGACCGTGAAAATCGGGCCTTGAGGTTAGAGCTCTTCAATACCCGTGCTGACCACTGGACTACTTTGACTCGGTTTGCACCGGCGGTGCAAGCTGGATATTCGGATATGCGCGATCTCTATCCTGTGAGATCTGCTCTGCCAGACGTGATGGGTTGGCGTGATGTAGGAGGCATCACCCCACCTCGCGGTCCCCGCAGGCCACCGTCTGTTGGTCCAAGACCTCATCCTAGCCCCTATGGTCCACAAGCTCCGCGAGATCGTCTGTTTCCGGATGATCATGTTGAGCTTCCAGGCTATGGAGGTGACTTCTACGAGGACTACTACGGATCGGTCTGAGTTAGTGGTAGTATCACTAGTTCGCACTAGCTGTGTCGTCTATCGTCCTGCGTGACTCGTGGGATATGACCTAGTTTGTACTCTTTCCGGAGGTGTAGAAAAATAATGTATAGGAGCTTGGGATGCCTCCGATGAGATGTAATCCTTTTCTCACCGTAATAGTACTTTGTTTGGTCTTGTACTAAACCCTGTATGGTGTGTATGACGATGGAATAAAGAAGCAGTTTCTGTATCTACCATGTCATACGGATGATCATCTTGCATTTCGAGTTATTCCCTACATTTTGTATCCTATGTTGGAATTTTATCATCCTGACTAAATCATTGTCTTGTTTACCTAGGATGGTCAACACGCGCGCTAACCCTGCTTCCCAAGAGCAGGCCGAAGGCAGTGAAGTCAGGGATGCAAATCTGCCTCATCCTCCTTCACTAGCCGAGGTTATGATGGAAGCTGAGAGAAACAAGCGGGAGACCAACCGTTTGTTGGAGCGTATTGAACAGAATACAGCACACCATCAGAGGACTAACGTGGTGTCACTCAGTGATTTTATCAAATTGCATCCACCCACGTTCCACCACTCCGTCGAGCCTCTCGACGCTGATGACTGGCTTCGCAGTATCGCTCACAAACTGCGCTCCGCGCTGGTAGCGGAGGCTGACAAGGTCACCTTTGCTGCATATCATCTTGAAGGCCCCGCCAGTCTATGGTGGGAGAATTATGGAGCTATGCGCCCAGCAGGCCATGTCACTACTTGGGCTGAATTCAGTGAGGCTTTTCGTGAACATCACATTCTGGAGGGTCTCATGGACCGTAAACGTGAAGAATTTTGCAGTTTCACCCAAGGCCGACTTTCTGTGGATGTTTACAGCAGGGAGTTTGGTAACCTCGCATGATATGCAACTGAGGAAGTGTCTACTGACGCCAAGAAGCAAGCAAGGTTCCGTAAGGGCCTTAGTCCTGAGCTTCGCCGTGACCTCCGTCTGCATGAGTGCACCTCTTTTTAGAAACTTGTCAACAAAGCCATCAGTGCTGAAACTGGTCAGACTGACTATGACGCAACACGCAAGCATGGCCGTGACATGGGTTCCTCATCCGGTGCTGGTCCTCAGAAGCGCCGCGTGTGGGTACCCAACACCGCCCTGCCACCCAGGTTCACACCGAAGCCATCCTTCCAGGCGCCTCGCCCCATTCAACAGTCTGCACCGGCCAAGCCCTATGGGGGTCCAACCAACAATGCTCCTCCACGTACCAGTTCCGTGACTTGTTTCAAGTGTGGGGAATCTGGCCACTATATGCGTGAGTGTCCCCAGACCAACCCCAACCAGTCTGCTAAGGCTGTTGGCCGTGGCAAGCCGACAGGAAAAATATTCCACGCCAAGCCGGTCACCGCCTCACGTGGCCATGTCAACTGTATCTCTGCCGAAGAAGCTCAAGAGGATCCCAACGTCGTTCTCGGTACGCTTCTTGTTAATTGCCACCCGGCATCTGTTCTTTTCGATACAGGAGCCTCTCATTCTTTTATATCTGAAAATTATGCTCGTTTGCATAACGTTGCATTCTGTGACATGCCATCCACTATGGAAATTTCTACCCCTGGTTCTAGATGGCAGACCTCTAGGGTAAGTTATGGAAATGAAATCCAAGTCGACAGACTTGTTTTCCTCGCGTCTTTGATAGCCCTTAAATCTTCAGATATTAATATCATTCTGGGTATGGACTGGATGTCGGCTCATCATGCCCAAATTGATTGCTTCTCTAGGACTGTTCAACTCACCCATCCTTCGGGGAAAATAGTCAATGTCTTGACCCGAATAGCCAAGCGACAATTATATTCTCTTAACGCCAGCCGTTTGCCAGACCTTGAGGACATTCCGGTAGTCCGTGACTTCCCGGATGTCTTTCCAGAGGAATTGCCAGGTGTTCCACCTGACAGGGATGTTGAGTTCGTAATAGACCTCATTCCAGGAACCGTTCCGATTGCTAGAAGACCCTATAAGATGGCACCACTAGAGCTAGCCGAGCTTAAGAAACAACTCGATGAGTCCTTGAAAAAGGGTTTCATCCGACCTAGCTCATCTCCATGGGCTTGCCCCGTCCTATTCGCCAAGAAGAAGGATGGTACGGACCGGATGGTTGTAGATTACCGACCTGTCAATTTGGTCACAATCAAGAACAAATATCCGCTTCCCAGGATCAACGACCTGTACGATCAGCTCGCTGGATCCTCAGTCTTCTCCAAGATGGATTTGAGGTTGGGCTACCATCAAATCAAAATCATAAACGGGGACATTCCTAAAACGGCCTTTGTTACTCGTTATGGCCAATACGAGTACACCGTCATGTCCTTCGGTTTAACCAACGCTCCAGCCACCTTCTCTCGGTTAATGAACTCAATCTTCATGGAGTATTTGGATAAATTCGTCGTAGTTTACCTCGATGATATACTCATCTACTCCAAGAACGAGGAAGAACATACCGAACATCTAAGGCTAGTGTTGAAGAAACTTCGAGAGCATCGCCTTTATGCCAAATTCTCTAAATGTGAATTCTGGTTGTCAGAAGTGACCTATCTGGGTCATGTAATATCTGGTAAAGGTATTTCTGTTAACCCTGAGCGAGTTCAAGCCGTCCTTAATTGGACTCCACCTGAATCGGTCAAGCAAGTTCGGAGTTTTCTGGGCTTAGCGAGCTATTGTCGTCGCTTTGTCGAGAACTTCTCCAAAGTTGCTAAACCTCTAACCGAACTCCTCAAGAAAGATAAGAAGTTCGAATGGACTCCACAATGTGAGCACAGCTTTCAGGAACTGAAAAGACGCCTGACCTCTGCTCCCGTACTGGTACCGCCAGACTTCTCCAAGGACTTTGTTATCTACTGCGACGCCTCGCGACAAGGACTAGGTTGCATTCTCATGCAAGATCGACACGTAATTGCCTACGCTTCACGGCAATTGCACCCACATGAGGAGAATTATCCTACTCATGATCTAGAGCTTGCAGCCGTAGTCTATGCACTTAAGACCTGGCGACATTACCTCCTCGGTAATCGTTGCGAAATATTCACTGATCACCAAAGTCTGAAGTACATTTTCACCCAACCGGATCTGAATCTCAGGCAAAGACGTTGGGTTGAATTGATCACAGACTTCGACTTAGGAATAACCTACACCCCAGGGAAAGCCAACGTCATGGCTGATGCGCTAAGTCATAAATCTTATTGTAACAACCTGATGTTACAACAAAGTCAACCGCTTCTCCATGAGGAATTTCGGAAGCTTAACCTTCACATTGTACCTCAAGGTTTTCTTTCCACCTTGGTGGCAAAACCTACCCTTACGGATCAGATTATCAAAGCACAGAAGGTAGATCCGGGAATTTCCCGCATCAAGAGAAACATTCAGAAGGGAAATGCGAATTGCTTCTCCATTAATGATCAAGGGGTCGTATACTTCGGGGATCGACTAGTGGTTCCCAAAGTGCGCAACCTGAGGCGATTGATCCTTAAGGAAGCTCATGAATCTCCTCTCACCATTCATCCCGGTAGTACTAAGATGTATCAGGACCTACGCCAGAGGTTCTGGTGGACTAGGATGAAGAGAGAAATTGCTCAGTATATTGCTAATTGCGACGTCTCTCGTCGTGTAAAAGTAGAGCACCAACGGCCTGCTGGCACCCTTCAACCCTTAGCTATTCCTGAATGGAAATGGGATAAAATTGGTATGGATTTCATTACCGGTTTTCCCAGGACCAAGAGAGGGAATAATGCTATTTTCGTCGTGGTCGATCGTCTTTCCAAAGTAGCCCATTTCTTACCTGTTCGTGAGAGTATAACCGCTAGCCAGCTGGCAGACTTATACATCTCCCGAATAGTGTCCCTCCATGGTGTTCCTTTGGAAATCAACTCGGATCGAGGAAGTCTTTTCACCTCTCGATTTTGGGAAAGTTTCCAAAATGCTATGGGAACCCGTCTCTCCTTTAGCACCGCCTTCCACCCTCAGTCGAGTGGTCAAGTGGAACGCGTCAACCTGATTCTAGAAGACATGCTTCGAGCCTCTGTTATCTCATTCGGAATGGACTGGGAGAAGTGCCTTCCATTTGCCGAATTCCCTTACAACAACAGCTATCAATCTAGCTTGGGTAAAGCCCCTTTTGAAGTTCTCTATGGACGACGGTGTCGAACACCCCTTAACTGGTCAGAGACCGGGGAAAGACAATTCTTTGGCCCGGATATGATTCAGGAAGCAGAAGAACAAGTTCGTATCGTTCGTGAAAAGTTGAAAACAGCCCAATCTCGTCAAAAGAGTCAATATGACCGAAAACATAAGGCTATGACTTTCGAGGTTGACGAGAAGGCTTATCTTCGGGTCACCCCTCTGAAGGGAACCCATCGTTTCGGTATCAAAGGCAAGTTGGCTCCTCGTTACATTGGACCTTTTCGCATTCTCGCCAAACGAGGAGAAGTTGCCTACCAGTTGGAACTACCTCCGCACCTCTCCAGAGTCCACGATGTCTTCCACGTTTCTCAACTCAGGCATTGCTTCTCGGATCCTATCCGTGAGGTGGACCACGAAACGCTTGATCTCCAAGATAATCTTACATATCGAGAGTACCCCATTCGTATCCTCGATCAGGCCGAACGTACCACCCGACGTCATAATATCAAGTTTCTCAAAGTTCAATGGTCGCACCATTCTGAGGATGAAGCAACTTGGGAAAGGGAGGATCGTCTTCGACTTGAGTATCCCGCCTTCTTCCCGGAGGAACCTAAATCTCGGGACGAGATTCTTTTGAGTCGGGGTGAGTTGTCACACCCTAGCTAGTCATGCATCAGATTGTGTGCATCATGTTTAAATTTCCATTTAAATTGAAATGGGGATTTGTGAAACCCTCAGAATCATTTTTGAAAATGATCCAAATAAAAATTTCTCCAAAAAGGTCAAAGAAAATGCTCATGTTGCTCTCTGAAAATATTGGACAGAGATAAAAATCAAACCAATATTTTTAAGAGCTCATAGGTATTTATTTTGGGCATTTGGAATTAATGCATAAATATTTGCATTGGAAATATATTAGTTATATATATTAATATATGTCCAAATATTATGCCATTTATAAAGGAGCTTTGGAATAATATATCTAGCTCCTGCAAAAATTGGCATGAGGTAAATAAATGATTTAATATTTTATTTAAATCAAAACAAATGTCAGAAATTAGAAAAAGAAAGATAAATAAAAGGAGGAGCTTACCTGGGCTCCTCCCTGTGCAGCCCAGCCAGCTGGCCGGCCCAGCCAGCAGGCGGCCCAGCCCGCCTCCCTCCTCTGTCGTCTTCGTCCTCTCCCTCGCTCTCTCTCTCACGGCCGAACACCACCATCGCCGCCGTTCGCCATAGCAGCCGTCTCCGGCCACCCCTCGCCCCTCCGCTGAGCTCAGGAGCTCCGCCTCGACCCCCTCTTCCTCCCCACCGATCCACGGGTCTCCGGAAGCCCTGCATCGCCTCCACGCCATCGTCTTCCTCCTCGGGCTCCGACCACCATCGCCGTCGATTCGCCGTCTCCAGCGCGTCCCCGAGCCCGTTTCGACGCCCACTGCAACCACGGTGAGCTCCGCCACAGTTTCCCCCTCTTTTCCCCCTCGTTCCCTCACCGTAGCCTCCTCCCCACCACGGCCGAACCTCCGTCGTCGCCGAGCTCGCCGTCGACGCAGCTCCGGCGACCATTTGGTCACGGGCGTGCATCCGTTGAGCTTGCCGCGACCCGTAGAGCCCCTCCAGCGCCTCAGCTCCCTCGCTTGCGAGCAGCAGCACCGATCCCGACCGCACCCGAACTCCGGCCGCCGCTCACGAGCTCGCCGTCGTCGGTACCGGCCACCACAGGCACGGCCACCACCACCGTTCGACGCGCGGGAGCAAGGGCTCTCCAACGAGCCCAAGCACGGCCTCGCCCGTGCCCCGTAGCGCGTTTCCGCATCGCGCCACCGTCTCGGGCCTCGCCGGCGTCATGTCGCCGGTGGGTTTGACCCACCTTGACCACGGCAGGACCCCCCCCCCCCCCCCAGAGTCACTGACGCATGGGCCCCGTCGGCCAGGTGGTCAGATTAGTGCTAATCACTGTTAGTCAACCCCCCTGACACTGACCAGTGGGCCCCAGCGCCACTAATTACTAATTAGGATTAAATTAACCCTGTTTAACCCCCCTGTCACTGACGTGTGGGCCCCACACGTCAGGTTTGACCTCAGCCAGCCGCAGTTGACCACTGACGTCATGCTGACGTCATGCTGGCGCAATATTTATATTTCTGGATTTAAATTTAATCAGGAAATTCCAGAATATTATTTAAACTTCAAAAATTCATAACTTTTATTCTGTAACTCCAAATTAGACAAATTATATATGAAAAATGATCAGAAAAATCCAATCTATCCATCTGTACTATTTTCATGCATGATCAAACAAGTTAAATTGATGTTTTAAGCAGAACAAGGAATAGCACTTTAAAAGGCCATGTTTGAGTTTGAAATTTGAATCTTTGATTCAAATTTGTTCAAACCCTTCTGGTTTTAGTTGCATTATCCCAACACACTCATATTACCATGTTTCATGCATGCATCATATTGTTGCACATTGTTTGGTGATGGTTGTGTATCGGTGTCCTTTACGACAGGTTCTGCCTCCGAGGAGTACCGTGATTACCCTAACGAAGAACCGTATCAGTGCATCGAACCATCAGGCAAGCAACCAACCATTTGATCATATCGATACAATCCCATGTTCTCGCTCCTGCTCTCTTTTACTGCATTAAGACAACGCGTTTCAAACTGCTGAGTGCTACGGTAGTTGAACCCATTTCCTCTGCATGACCTGTTATTGCCACAGTAACTAGATGAAACCCACTAGCATGTGTAGGAGTTGATTGAGCCATATGTATGTGTTGTTCCTACCTTGCTATGCCTGCTATGCTTAGAGTCGTGTCAGGTCTGGTTCATCTGGGTGATGGGCTAGAGTGAAATGATTATGTCGGTAATGAGAGTGGTGTGGTGAACACGATTTGGTAAAGGTATCGATGAGAGGCCATGTAGGAGTACATGGTGGGTTGTTTCATTGAAGCCGACCTTAAGCACTGAGATCTGTATGTGTGATTTAAGATACAGCTACTACCATGCATTGGGCCCGAAACCAATGGACCCTCTCGGCTTCTTATTCACCCTAGTTCTCCGTCCAGGAGTTGCAAGTAGTTTCTGGTGTTTGTAGCCTACTGGAGGCCGTGGACAGTGCTGACCGTAGGGGTGGGCTGTGATGCGGTAGGTACGTGGCCGGGTGTACCGAATACCCGTTAGGTATCTCGGGAACCCTGTTCACATCGTTCGGGGCCGTATGGGAAACCTCGGCCGGACTCCCTGCGGATGGAACCTGAATAGGCGATAAACCTGGACTGGAGGCTTAGGTGATTAGGTAGGTCGTGGCCGACACCCACGTTGGGCTTCCGCTTGAAGGTTGCCGAGTACATGTCGTGTACACGACGGTAAGTGGTGAGAGCGTGTATGAAGAAGTACACCCCTGCAGGGTTAACATGATCTATTCGAATAGCCGCGTCCGCGGTAAAGGACTACTTGGTTGCCTATACAGTTCATAGACAAGTAAATGGAAACTACTAAAAGCCTCAAGATAAGTGTGAGTGCCGAGGATGGCTCTTCCGTAGGAAGGCGGAGGCGGATCCTCGGTAGTGTATTGAAGTGGTGAGCAGTGGACTCGTGTGCGCAAAACCTTTTCAAGTTGAGGTACCGTAGGATAGTCTAGCCAAGAGTCAAAGCTGGCTTGCTGCAATAACTCCACCAACCCTTCTTGATAATATGCATGTATGTACGATCTGATGTAAGTCTTGCTGAGTACCTTTGTACTCATGTTGCTATAATCTACATTTTTACAGAAGACGCTGCAACCCCTTCTGATGGGTTCTATGTAGACGTTGACATCAACGAGTAGGCTAAAGGCCCAGGTGGTGACCCTGAGCTTGTGAAGGACCACGTAGTATAGCTAGGCTTTCCAAGCCTCTTTTATTTTACTAGTTGTCTGTACCCAGACAATGTACTTCCGCTGCTAGTTTGTATGACTGTATGACTTGAGTGTTGGGTCGTGAGACCCGTACCTTTGTGTATGTTATGTATGGCTCCCTGAGCCTTAAATAAAGTACTTGTGTCGTAGAGTCATGTTGTGATGCTTCGTTGTATTTGCACATATCGAGCATATTGTGTGTATGATTGAAATGCTTGGTATGTGTGGGATCTGACTATCTAGTTGTTTATCTTTAGTAGTCTCTCTTACCGGGAAATGTCTCCTAGTGTTACCGCTGAGCCATGGTAGCTTGCTACTGCTCTGGAACACTTAGGCTGTCCGGCATGTGTCCTTCTTCGTTCCTGTGTCTGTCCCTTCGGGGAAATGTCACGCTTTGAGTACCGGAGTCCTGTTAGCCCGCTACAGCCCGGTTTACCGGAGTCCTGCTAGCCCAGTGCTATAGCCCGGACCCACTTGTTGATGACCGACACGTTCGAAGCTGGGTCATGGATGCCTGTCCCTGTAAGTCTGTGCCACTTTGGGTTTACGACTAGTCATGTCAGCCCGGGCTCCTTATCATATGGATGCTAGCGACACTATCATATACATGAGCCAAAAGGCGCAAACGGTCCCGGGCAAAGGTAAGGCGACACCCGTGGGGATACCGTGCGTGAGGCCGCAAAGTGATATGAGGTGTTACCGGCTAGATCGATGTGACATCGAGTCGGGGTCCTGACACGTTAGTACAACGTGGTTGATGTAGTCGTACGTCTTCACGATCCAACCGATCCAAGTACCGAATGCACGGCACCTCCGAGTTCAGCACACGTTCAGCTCGATGACGTCCCGCGAACTCCAATCCAGTAGAGCTTCACGGGAGAGTTCCATCAGCAGGACGGCGTGGTGACGATGATGATGTTCTACCATCGCAGGGCTTCGCCTAAGCACCGCTACGATATGATCGAGGTGGATTATGGTGGAAGGGGGCGCCGCACACGGCTAAGAGATGTAGAGATAAATTGTTGTGTCTATGGGGTGCCCCATGGCCACGTATATAAATGAGTGGAGGAAGAGGGGGCCGGCCTAGAGGGGGAGGCGCGCCCAAGGGGGGCAATCCTAATCCAAGTAGGTTTTGCCCCCTTTCCTATTCCAACTAGGAGAAGGGGGAAGGAGGAGGTGGAGAGAAGGAAGGAGAAGGGGGGCCGCGACCCCTTCCCTTCCCCAATTCGGATTGGGGCAGGGGGGCTGCGCGCCACCTCCTGCTGCCGCTCCTCTTCCACTACTTTGGGCCCATGAGGCCCAATAACCCCCGGGGGGGGGTTCCGGTAACCCCCCGGTACTCCAGTATATATCCGATAACCCCCGGAACCATTCCGGTGTCCGAATATAGTCGTCCAATATATCAACCTTCATGTCTCGACCATTTAGAGACTCCTCGTCATGTCCGTGATCACATCCAGGACTCCAAACAACCTTCGGTACATCAAAACTCATAAACTCATAATATAACCAGCATCGAAACGTTAAGCATGCGGACCCTACGGGTTCGAGAACTATGTAGACATGACCGAGACATGTCTCCGGTCAATAACCAACCCCCCGGCGAAGCCTTGCGATGGTAGAACATCAAGATCGTCACCACGCCGTCGTGCTGACGGAACTCTTCCCCGACACTTTGCTGGATCGGAGTCCGAGGATCGTCATCGAGCTGAACGTGTGCTAGAACTCGGAGGTGCCGTAGTTTCGGTGCTTGATCGGTCGGGCCGTGAAGATGTACGACTACATCAACCGCGTTGTGCTAACGCTTCCGCTTCCGGTCTACGAGGGTATGTAGACAACACTCTCCCCTCTCGTTGCTATGCATCACCATGATCTTGCGTGTGCGTAGGTAATTTTTGGAAATTACTATGTTCCCCTACAGTGGCATCCGAGCCTAGGTTTTATGCGTTGATGTTGTGCACAAGTAGAACACAAGTGAGTTGTGGGTGATATAAGTCATACTGCTTACCAGCATGTCATACTTTGGTTCGGCGGTATTGTTGGATGAAGCAGCCCGGACCGACATTACGCGTACGCTTACGCGAGACTGGTTCTACCGATGTGCTTTGCACACAGGTGGCTGGTGGGTGTCAGTTTCTCCAACTTTAGATGAACCAAGTGTGGCTACGCCCGGTCCTTGCGAAGGTTAAAACAGCACCAACTTGACAAACTATCGTTGTGGTTTTGATGCGTAGGTAAGAACGGTTCTTGCTAAGCCCGTAGCAGCCACGTAAAACTTGCAACAACAAAGTAGAGGACGTCTAACTTGTTTTTGCAGGGCATGTTGTGATGTGATATGGTCAAGACATGATGCTAAATTTTATTGTATGAGATGATCATGTTTTGTAACCGAGTTATCGGCAACTGGCAGGAGCCATATGGTTGTCACTTTATTGTATGCAATGCAATTGCGCTGTAATGCTTTACTTTATCACTAAGCGGTAGCGATAGTCGTGGAAGCATAAGATTGGCGAGACGACAACGATGCTACAATGGTGATCAAGGTGTCGCGCCGGTGACGATGGTGATCATGACGGTGTTTCGAAGATGGAGATCACAAGCACAAGATGATGATGGCCATATCATATCACTTATATTGATTGCATGTGATGTTTATCTTTTATGCATCTTATCTTGCTTTGATTGACGGTAGCATTATAAGATGATCCCTCACTAAATTATCAAAGTATAAGTGTTCTCCCTGAGTATGCACCGTTGCGAAAGTTCTTCGTGCTGAGACACCACGTGATGATCGGGTGTGATAGGCTCTACATTCAAATACAACAGGTGCAAAACAGTTGCACACATGGAATACTCAGGTTAAACTTGACGAGCCTAGCGTATAACAGATATGGCCTCAGAACACTAAGACCGAAAGGTCGAGCGTGAATCATATAGTAGATATGATCAACATAGTGACGTTCACCATTGAAACTACTCCATCTCACGTGATGATCGGACATGGTTTAGTTGATTTGGATCACGTGATCACTTAGAGGATTAGAGGGATATCTATCTAAGTGGGAGTTCTTAAGTAATATGATTAATTGAACTTTAATTTATCATGAACTTAGTCCTGGTAGTATTAGCATATCTATGTTGTAGATCAATAGCTCGCGTTTAGCTCCCCTGTTTTATTTTTGATATGTTCCTAGAGAAAACTAAGTTGAAATATGTTAGTAGCAATGATGCGGATTGGATCCGTGATCTGAGGTTTATCCTCATTGCTGCACAGAAGAATTATGTCTTTGATGCACCGCTAGGTGACAAACCTATTGTAGGAGCAGATGCAGATGTTATGAACATTTGGCTAGCTCAATATGATGACTACTTGATAGTTTAGTGCACCATGCTTAAACGGCTTAGAATCGGGACTTCAAAGACGTTTTGAACATCATGGACCATATGAGATGTTTCAGGAGTTGAAGTTAATATTTCAAGAAAATACCCGAGTTGAGAGATATGAAGTCTCCAACAAGTTCTATAGCTAAAAAGATGGAGGAGAATAGCTCAAGCAGTGAGCATGTGCTCAGATTGTCTGGGTACTACAATCGCTTGAATCAAGTGGGAGTTAATCTTCCAGATAAAATAGTGATTGATAGAATTCTCTAGTCACCATCACCAAGTTAGTAGAACTATGTGATGAACTATAATATGCAAGGAATAACGGAAATGATTCCAAGCTCTTCGTGATGCTGAAATCAATGAAGGTAGAAATCAAGAAAAGCATCAAGTGTTGATGGTAAACAAAACCACTAGTTTCAAGTAAAGGGACAAAGGGAAGAAAGGGGAACTTAAGGAAGAATGGCAAGCAAGTTGCTGCTCAAGTGAAAAACCCAAGTCTGGACCTAAGCCTGAAACTGAGTGCTTCTACTGCAAAGGGACTGGTCACTGGAAGCGGAACTACCCCAAGTAATTGGCGGGTAAGAAGGATGGCAAAGTGAACATAGGTATATTTGATATACATGTTATTGATGTGTACTTTACTAGTGTTTATAGCAACCCCTCAGTATTTGATACTAGTTCAGTTGCTAAGAGTAGTAACTCGAAACGGGAGTTGCAGAATGAACAGAGACTAGTTAAGGGTGAAGTGATGATGTGTGTTGGAAGTGGTTCCAAGATTGATATGATCATCATCGCACACTCCCTATACTTTCGAGATTAGTGTTGAACCTAAATAAGTGTTATTTGGTGTTTGCGTTGAGCATAAATATGATTGGATCATGTTTATTGCAATACGGTTATTCATGTAAGTTAGAGAATAATTGTTGTTCTGTTTACATGAATAAAACCTTCTATGGTCATACACCCAATGAAAATGGTTTGTTGGATCTCGATCGTGGTGATACACATATTCATAATACTGAAGCCAAAAGATGCAAAGTTAATGATGATAGTGCAACTTATTTGTGGCACTGCCGTTTAGGTCATATTGGTGTAAAGCGCATGAAGAAAATCCATGCTGATGGGTTTTTGGAATCACTTGATTATGAATCAGTTGATGCTTGCGAACCATGCCTCATGGGCAAGATGACTAAGACTCCATTCTCCGGAACAATGGAGCGAGCAACATATTTGTTGGAAATCATACATACTGATGTATGTGGTCCGATGAATATTGAGACTCGTGGCAGGTATCATTATTTTCTGATCTTCATAGATGATTTGAGAAGATATGAGTATATCTACTTGATGAAACACAAGTCTGAAATATTTGAAAAGTTCAAAGAATTTCGGAGTGATGCGGAGAATCATCGTAACAAAAATAAAAGTTTCTACGATATGATCGCAGAAGTAAAATATTTGAGTTACGAGTTTGGCCTTCAGTTAGAACAATGTGAAATAGTTTCACTACTCACGCCACCTGGAACACCACAGTGTAATGGTGTGTCCGAACGTCATAACCATACTTTATTAGATATAGTGCGATCTATGATGTCTCTTACCGATCTACCACTATCGTTTTGGGGTTATGCATTAGAGACAGCTACATTCACATTAAAAAGGGCACCATCTAAATCCGTTGAGACGACACCGTATGAACTGTGGTTTGGCGAGAAACCTAAGCTGTCGTTTCTTAAAGTGTGGGACTGCAATGCTTATGTGAAAAAGTTTCAACATGATAAGCTCGAACCCAGATCGGAGAAGTAAATCTTCATAGGATACCCAAAAGAAAATGTTGGGTACACCTTCTATCACAGATCCGAAGGCAAGTTATTCATTGCTGAGAATGGATCCTTTTTAGAGAAGGAGTTTCTCTCGAAAGAAGTGAGTGGGAGGAAAGTAGAACTTGATGAGGTAACTGTACCTGCTCCCTTATTGGTAAGTAGTTCATCACAGAAATCTGTTCTTGTGACTACTACACCGATTAGTAAGGAAGCTAATGATGATGATCATGTAACTTCAGATCAAGTTACTACCGAACCTCGTAGGTAAACCAGAGTGAGATCCGCACCAGAGTGGTACGGCAATCCTATTCTGGAGGTCATGTTACTTGACCATGAGGAGCCTACGAACTATGAGGAGGTGATGATGAGCCCAGATTCCGCGAAATGGCTTGAGGCCATGAAATCTGAGATGAGATCCATGTATGAGAACAAAGTATGGACTTTGATTGACTTGCCCATTGATCGGCGAGCCATTGAGATTAAATGAATCTTCAAAAGGAAGACGGACGCTGATAGTAGTATTACTATCTACAAAGCTAGAATTGTCGCAAAAAGGTTTTCGACAAGTTCAAGGTGTTGACTACGATGAGAGTTTCTCACTCGTATCTATGCTTAAGTCTGTCCGAATCATGTTAGCAATTACCGCATTTTATGAAATCTGGCAAATGGATAAACAAAACTACATTCCTTAATGGATTTATTAAAGAAGAGTTGTAGATGATGCAACCGGAAGATTTTGTCAATCCTAAAGGTACTAACAAAATATGCAAGCTCCAGCGATCCATCTATGGACTGGTGCAAGCATCTCGGAGTTGGAATATACGCTTTGATAAGTTGATCAAAGCATATAGTTTTATACAGACTTACGGTGAAGCCTGTATTTACAAGAAAGTGAGTGGGAGCACTACAGCATTTCTGATAAGTATATGTGAAAGACATATTGTTGATCAGAGATAATGTAGAATTATTCTGCAAAGCATAAAGGAATATTTGAAAGGAGTTTTTCAAAGAAAGACCTCGGTGAAGCTGCTTACATATTGAGCATCAAGATCTATAGAGATAGATCAAGATGCTTGATAAGTTTTTTCAATGAGTACATACCTTGACAAGATTTTGAAGTAGTTCAAAATGGAACAATCAAAGAAGAAGTTCTTGCCTATGTTACAAGGTGTGAAGTTGAGTAAGACTCAAAACCCGACCACGGCAGAAGATAGAGAGAGAATGAAAGTCATTCCCTATGCCTTAGCCATAAGTTCTATAAATTATGCCATGCTGTGTACCAGACCTATTGTATACCCTGCCCTGACTTTGGCAAGGGAGTACAATAGTGATCTAGGAGTAGATCACTGGACATTGGTCAAAATTATGGAGGTGACAAAAGGTTCGTCGTAAAGGGTTATGCGATGCAAATTTGACACTGATCCAGATGACTCTAAGTATCAATCTGGATACATATTGAAAGTGGGAGCAATTAGCTAGAATAGCTCCATGCAGAGCATTGTTCACATAGAAATTTGCAAAATACTTACGGATCTGAATGTGGCAGACCCGTTGACTAAACTTCTCTCACAAGCAAAACATGATCACACCTTAGTACTCTTTGGGTGTTAATCACATAGCGACGTGAACTAGATTATTGACTCTAGTAAACCCCTTGGGTGTTGCTCACATGTCGATGTGAACTATGGGTGTTAATCACATGGTGATGTGAACTATTGATGTTAAATCACATGGCGATGTGAACTAGATTATTGACTCTAGTGCAAGTGGGAGACTGAAGGAAATATGCCCTAGAGGCAATAATAAAGCTATTATTTATTTCCTTATATCATGATAAATGTTTATTATTCATGCTAGAATTGTATTAACCGGAAACATAATATATGTGTGAATACATAGACAAACAGAGTGTCACTAGTATGCCTCTACTTGACTAGCTCGTTGATCAAAGATTGTTATGTTTCCTAACCATAGACATGAGTTGTCATTTGATTAACGGGATCACATCATTAGGAGAATGATGTGATTGACTTGACCCATTCCGCTAGCATAGCACTTGATCGTTTAGTTTGTTGCTATTGCTTTCTTCATGATTTATACATGTTCCTATGACTATGAGATTATGCAACTCCCGTTTACCGGAGGAACACTTTGTGTGCCACCAAACGTCACAACGTAACTGGGTGATTATAAAGGTGCTCTACAGGTGTCTCCGAAGGTACTTGTTGGGTTGGCGTATTTCGAGATTAGGATTTGTCACTCCGATTGTCGGAGAGGTATCTCTGGGCCCTCTCGGTAATGCACATCACTTAAGCCTTGCAAGCATTGCAACTAATGAGTTAGTTGCATGATGATGTATTACGGAACGAGTAAAGAGACTTGCCGGTAACGAGATTGAACTAGGTATTGAGATACCGACGATCGAATCTCGGGCAAGTAACATACCGATGACAAAGGGAACAACGTATGTTGTTATGCGGTCTGACCGATAAAGATCTTCGTAGACTATGTGGGAGCCAATATGATCATCCAGGTTCCGCTATTGGTTATTGACCGGAGACGTGTCTCGATCATGTCTACATTGTTCTCGAACCCGTAGGGTCCGCACGCTTAACGTTATGATGACAGTTTCATTATGAGTTTATATATTTTGATGTACCGAAGGTTGTTTGGAGTCCCAGATATGATCACGGACATGACGAGGAGTCTCGAAATGGTCGAGACATAAAGATCGATATATTGGACGGCTATATTCGGACACCGAAAGTGTTTCGGGTGATTTCGGAGAAAACCGGAGTGCTGGAAGGGTTACCGGAACCCCCCGGGGAAGTATTGGGTCTTAGTGGGCCTGAGGGGAGACAGCAGCCCAGGAGGTGGTGCGCCCCCTCCCATGGGGAGTCCGAATTGGACTAGGAGAGGGGGGCGTGGCCCCTCTTTCCCTCTCCCTCTCCCTCTCTTTCCTTCCCCCTTCCCTCTTCCTAGTTGGACTAGGAAACGGGAGTCCTACTCCTACTACGAGGAGGACTCCCCCCTCCTTGGTGCGCCTCAAGGGCCGGCCGGCCTCCCCCCATTGCTCCTTTATATACAGGGGCAGGGGGGCACCTCTAGACACACAAGTTGATCTTCGTGATCATTCTCTTAGCCGTGTGCGGTGCCTGCCTCCACCATAATCCTCGATAATATTGTAGCGGTGCTTGGGCGAAGCCCTACGACGGTAGAACATCAAGATCGTCACCACGCCGTCGTGCTGACGGAACTATTCCCCGACACTTTGCTGGATCGGAGTCCGGGGATCGTCATCGAGTTGAACGTGTGCTAGAACTCGGAGGTGTCGTAGTTTCGGTGCTTGATCAGTCGGGACGTGAAGACGTACGACCACATCTAGTGCCACCCCTAGTTGGTTTTGGAGTATTGACGACAAACCTAGTTGAGGGACTAATGTGTTTGTGAGAACTGCAGGATAACACAGGTAGAAAGTCCCTCATTGATTCGGTTTTCCTACCAGAGATGACCCCCAAAAATGTAAGAAGACGTTGAAGTCAAAGGTGGTATGTGAAGACATTCACATTGAAGGCTATGACAAGAGAAGACATCGCATGAAGACTATGGAGCGCGAAGACTTACTTCTTTCGTTGTTCTTTTTCTTCTTTGTTGAGTCATAGGAACCGCCGTACTGTTAAGTGGGGTCCAAGTGAACCAGTCAGAATGACTGAAGTGATGCTTAACCAAAATCCTATGTCTTCGAGTGAAGACTATGATAGCAAATCTTGTCCAGAGTTGGATAAGTCAGCTTTACTTGTAGCTGAAGTAAAGTTGTCGTGTGTGTTTGAAATCTGACCGTTGGAACACGTGTCAGTTCCTTAGTGACCAAGGGTCATTTCGGACAAATCAGGTCGGGTTGCCTAGTGGCTATAAATAGCCCACCCCCTACAACCATAAACGGTTGGCTGCTCAGAGTTAGTACACGGCTTTTGTTGTTTGAGAGCAACCCACCTCGAAGCCTTTGAGAGAGAATTCCTTGCGAGGATAAAGCCCTAAACACCCAGAGCCAAAGAGTGTTAGGCATCACTTAAGTCTTCCTGTCTGTGTGATCTGAAGACTTATTACACTTGAGGACTGTGAATCCTCCAACCCGTTAGGCGTCGCGTTCTGAGCATCCAAGAGTCATTGTGGATCGCCGATGAATGAAGTCTGTGAAGGTTTGGAAGTCTACCTTGAAGACTTACGAGAGTAATTGGGCGAGGACTAGGTGTCCTTAGCTCAAGGGGAATAAGGTGAAGATGAGGTCTTCTGAGTTGAATCTCAGCCTCCCTAACCATACGTACATTTGTCAGCCTCCAAGTACCTGAAGCACATGTGGCCCCTGAAGCCCATGAATACAATGCCAATGCCCCTGTTCCCCCTCCAAGACCTCACACAATGGAGCTGGCATTTGATCGTGGTCAGCCAGTTATTGTTCGATGGCCCATTCTGACTCCTCCGCCTGTTGCTGGTCCACAATTTGAGTACCACGTCGAGCACAAGCCTCAAGTCTAAAAGCCCAAGCCAAGAATTCCACGTTTCCCAGGAACTGCCACTTCACCTGG
Organism: Triticum aestivum; assembly: GCF_018294505.1. Classification (NCBI taxonomy): domain Eukaryota; kingdom Viridiplantae; phylum Streptophyta; class Magnoliopsida; order Poales; family Poaceae; genus Triticum; species Triticum aestivum. The sequence continues at coordinate 590,505,447 of NC_057794.1, forward strand.
GGTCTTCAATGCGAATGGCTTCGTGGCACATAATACCTTCTTCAACAGCTCCAAGAACCCTTATACCAGACCGCGCATTTCCTCAGATCGGTTCTGGAGCTATCAGCAGTGCAGCTACTATTCCTGTGTCCTATACAATCAAGGGCGCATATTTCCACATATGCGCCTCGACTCTGAAGCTATAGCTGTTCTGCCCTGCCTCAAAGAAGCATTGGACTGTTTCAGAGATGCTGATCTGTTGCAGTTCATCACTGAAAGGAGCACTGGAATGAAGAATTGCTGCTTCAATTCTATGCCACTCTTCATATTCGAGGCTACAACAGGGATCCGAAGACTTGGGTCCTTGAGTGGATGACAGGCAATGTCCATCATGAAGCTAAAGCTCTTGATATCATTGAGCTCACATGCCTGCACACTCCTGGTGAATACTATGAACCAGGTTGTCAACAACATCAAAATGCCTTGGAAAGCATCTTTCATAAGCCAGAACCCAACATGAGTCAAATGCTGAGCATGATGAAGCCTCTGCCTCACGATGCTGAATACCCATCTGAGTTCTTTGTTGAAGACCTAGAGTACCTGCCTCGCACCATTTACCACATCATCAGGAAGACTCTATGGCCTGTCAAAGGATACTCATCCACAGCGAAGCTTGAAGGAGCAATGAAGACTTTGGTTTTCTATATCCTCAATGGCATCAGCTTCAATGCTCAAGACTTCTTCATCAGGCAGTTGGCTGAGTCTGGCTTCGACATCTTTGGGTTGAAATTCTATGCTCCATGGGTCATGCGTCTGATCAAGCGTCACTCAGCCTTCAACTATTAACCGTCTGCGCGCAATCATCTTATATTCTTGCCCGAGGTTGATCTGTCAGTTGAAGCCATTTACCCAGAGCCTGCTAAGGATCCCATTTATCTTCACAATGCTGATCACCAAAGCTTCACCCAGTCCATTGAAGGAATTCCAGCAGTGTCTCGTGTTTATCCCCTTGCTGGAAACACACGTGCCCCTCATGCTCAAACTGATGCCACTGGTAGCACCATTGCACAAAGGCCTCAAAGACGATCTCGTGTCCTCAATGACCGAGAGCTTCTCTTCGCGCTGCATCAGAAACAGGACAAACATCACGACTGGCTTAAGCGTCAGATGCAAAGCTTCTTGGTGGATGTCAACCGCATTCGCAATCTTGCCACCAAGAATGCCTTTGTCACAAATGAAACCTGTCGAAGGTCGTGGAAGAGTTTGACCCTACTAAGTGCCGAAGCTGATCTGCATGACGATGGCTTCACCGAACGCTTCAAGTTTGACTCAACTCCTCCCAGAAATGCTCACTTGCGTCGGACTCCCTCACTTGAAGACTCTGAATACTCGTCCTCAGTTGCGACCGTAAATGCCAGAGTCATCGATGACCAAGATGATGCAACTTCACCTCCTCCAACTTCAGCATGTGACGACACTGCACCAAGTTCCTCTACACCACCGGATCTCACCAACGACCCTGCTGCCTCGCCTGCACCTCATGGGAACGAGTAGGCGCTCTATGTTTTCAAACCTTTTTGGTCCTCACTGACAAAAGGGGGAGAAGCATATGAGTTGATAGTCTTCAAGTGGGTCCATATGGGTGGTTGCTTTACTTTTGCTACCTTTGCCAAGTGCTTACAACTCCCATTTTCAATACATTTGTTTCTTTGAGTTGTAACACTTAAACTCGATGGTCGTCTGCTACTTATTTGCTATTCTGTGATGTCATGATAAATTCTGCATGTGCAAGAATAAATTCTGCACTTAGATCATTTTGCAGACGTCCATTTTTCATTATGCATGTCATTATCTTCACATACTTTTCTTGCATGATTAATTGTCATCATAAGTTGAAGAGGATCTCCAGAAGTACAACCTGCCATGTGCATTTGCATACCAAAAGCAAATTACTTATATGCACATCTTCAGGGGGAGCCTTTGCCACTTATGATGACAATCCCCTATCCTTTACAATTTCACATATTTTATTCCCCGTTGAAAACTTCAACTAGTTTGTCATCAATCACCAAAAGGGGCGAGATTGTAAGTGCATCTAGTGCCACCCCTAGTTGGTTTTGGAGTATTGACGACAAACCTAGTCGAGGGACTAATGTGTTTGTGAGAATTGCAGGATAACACAGGTAGAAGTCCCTCATTGATTCGGTTTTCCTACCAGAGATGGCCCCTAAAAATGTAAGAAGACATTGAAGTCAAAGGTGGTATGTGAAGACATTCACATTGAAGACTATGACAAGAGAAGACATCACATGAAGACTATGGAGCGCGAAGACTTAGTTCTTTCGTCGTTCTTTTTCTTCTTTGTTGAGTCATAGGAACCACCATACTGTTAAGTGGGGTCCAAGTGAACCAGTCAGAATGACTGAAGTGATGCTTAACCAAAATCCTATGTCTTCGAGTGAAGACTATGAGAGCAAATCTTGTCCAGAGTTGGATAAGTCAGCTTTGCTTGTAGCTCAAGTAAAGTTGCCGTGTGTGTTTGAAATCTGACCATTGGAACACGTGTCAGTTCCTTAGTGACCCAGGGTCATTTCGGACAAATCAGGTCGGGTTGCCTAGTGGCTAAAAATAGCCCACTCCCTACAACCATAAACGGTTGGCTGCTCAGAGTTAGTACATGGCTTTTGTCATTTGAGAGCAACCCACCTCGAAGCCTTTGAGAGAGAATTCCTTGCGAGGATAAAGCCCTAAACACCCAGAGCCAAAGAGTGTTAGGCATCACTTAAGTCTTCCTATCTGTGTGATCTGAAGACTTATTACACTTGAGGACTGTGAATCCTCCAGCCGGTTAGGCATCGCGTTCTGAGCATCCAAGAGTCATTGTGGATCACTGGTGAACGAAGTCTGTGAAGGTTTGGAAGTCTACCTTGAAGACTTACCAGAGTGATTGGGCGAGGACTGGGTGTCCTTAGCTCAAGGGGAATAAGGTGAAGACGAGGTCTTCTGAGTTGAATCTCAGCCTCCCTAACCAGACGTATAGTTGTCACAGCAACTGGAACTGGTCCAACAAATCATTGTCTTCAACGAGTCACTGGTTTCATCCTTCCCTTCCCTTTACTTACTGTTAGTCCTTGTGAAGTCATTGTATGATTGCTTTATCTCTTGTCTTCACTAAGTGACTGCTTGTTCTAATTGGCTTCACAATATATTCCTACCTGATCTTTACTGCCTAGCTGCTATTAGTCATTGTGCTTTCACTCCATTGACTACTTGACTATGGTTTGCCTAGTGTAGTCTACCTTCCACTGCATGGTAATAGGTTTATTTCTATCATTTGTCTTTGAAACTTCCATGTTTTGAAGACTTTCATAAAAATCGCCTATTCACCCCCCTCTAGTCGATCACTAGCACTTTCAATTGGTATGAGAGCAAGGTACTCCCTTGTTCTGTGTGATTCGGTTTAACCACCTGGAGTTTTAGCTATGTCGACTGCAGGGATAATTAAAGTCTCCGCTGCGTTCCCCGTCTTCGATGGAACTGAATATCCCTACTGGAAGAATAAGATGCGCATACATCTTGAAGCCATTGATGTCGACCTATGGTATGTCGTCAAGAATGGCGTTCCCAAGGCTGGTGAAGGTGTCACCGCTGCTGATGTCAAGAAGTTCGTTCAACTGGACTCCACTGCCAAGAACATCATCTGTGGTCATCTGACCAAAGGACAATATGGCCGTGTGAGTGCTTTGGAAACATCTAAGCTTGTCTGGGACTGGCTCTCTAAGGTCAACGAAGGCGTCTCAACCCAGAGAGATCAGAGAATCAGTGTCTGTCGCAACCTCTTCAACTGCTTCAAGAGAAATGACAATGAGAATGTCCAGCTCACGTTTGATCGACTCACTGACATCACAAATGAGCTACAAGCCCTCAGCGCTACTGAGATCACCAAGCATGAAGTCGTCAAGACACTCCTGAGATCACTTGACAGCTCGTTTGACACCCTAGCCCTGATGATTCAAGAACGTCCTAACTTCAAGACACTCGATCCGTCTGACATACTTGAGAGGCTCAACACACATGAGTTTCAGCTTTCTGAGAAAAGAGATATCTACGGTCCCAACTATGGGCGAACTCGTGCCTTGAAGGCAAAAGCTGTCTCCGCATCTGAAGAAGAATCTGACAGCAGTTCTGATGATCCTGAAGACATTGGAAAGGAGCTTGCTATGCTTGTGAAGAAGTTCCAAAAATTCACCAAGAAGAAAGGCTTCAGAAAGTCCTCAAGATCAAGCTCAAAGGAGTATGATTCTGACGACAAGAAGAAGAAGAAATACTCAAAGTCTTCTTCCAAGTCTTCCTCAAAGTCTTCATCACACAAGAAGAGCTCATCTGGCAAGGCTCTTGCGTTTGTTGGCAAGGAAATGGATTCGGAGGAGGAGTCCACTTCTGAGGAGGCGGAGGTGGAGTCTGAGGAGCAGTCCGATTCTGGTGTGGCAAGTCTGGCTACAGCCTACATTGCCAAGTCCATCTTCAACACTAAAGACAATGTCATCAACGCCGATGCTAATGACAAGGACGACTCCACTCCCACCTACTGCTTCATGGCACGCGGTGCCAAGGTAAACTCACGCGCCACTCACTATCAAACATCAAGTGAAGATGACTCTGATTGTGGTTCCAAACCCAGCTACAAAACACTTGCTAAAATTGCAACTGAACAGCAGAAAGCTATGGAACATATTCAAAAACTATTAGACAAAAGCGATGACCTGTTGGACGCTGAAATGACTCGATCTCAGTCCTTAATTGAAGACATAAAAAATCTTCATGTTAAGTATGAGGAACTTGAAAGTCATCATGAAACGCTCTCAACATCTCATGAAAAGCTTTCCCATGATTATCTTCAAAGGAAGCAAGACCTTGAAAAATTGAGAGCGGCTCTTGAAGATCTTCAAAAGGAAAACAAGTCACTTCGCGCCAAATAGACCAGTTCCACTCAGGAAGGGTTTGAACCACCATGTCTTAAATGCATTGAGCGTGATAACGCTACTTCTGTTGCTGAATGTTCTACCGCTACCACTGTTGCAATATCTTGAACTGTTGATGTGATAACTAACCCCTCTGTTGAGGATGCCACTGCTATTGCTGATGAGAATGCTAGGTTGGAGACATTGCTTGAAACTGGGATGTTCAAAAGTCTCAAAGGGCATCAGACACTATGTGATATCCTCAAAAGGCAGATCCTGAACCGAAACCCTAGGAAAGAGGGTGTTGGGTTCGAAAGGAAAATAAATGTTGATGGCTCTTACTGGAAACCTGAGCAGTACCCCAAAACCACATGGGTTGCTGCAAAGGGACCTTTAGTGGATCCATCCACCCTATCTAGCTTCACTTGTGCTAATCCCATTGTTATTGATGAATCCTTTGATGCAAACTATAAACTGTTTAAGAATCAGAATGGTGAAGTGTTTGCCAGGTATATTTGTACTAACTGCAGGAATGGGCCGCCTATGAAGAAGGTCTGGGTGCCGAAAAGGTGTTTGGAGAATCTTCCTATAATGTCATCATGACACCACAAGTGAAGAAGACAAACCCCAGACCACAGGCTTCATACGTCCCAAAGGCTTCATATAGACAGAGGACTCACCTGAGTCGCACTAATGCAAATGTTTTGCAGGGAAGCCATACTCAGGCCTATGAATATGAGCGCGGTTCATCAAACCGCCATGTTCATAAGACCAAGAACTATTCTGCTTATTCTTATGAGTACTATTGTACACCTGCAAGACTTTTTGCTAGGGCTCCAAAGCCAAAGTTCTCAGATGCTGCACTTAGACTCATTGCTTCGAAGCCACCCTTGAAGATGTGGGTGGCTAAGAAAGCTTAACTCTCTTTTGCAGGGAAAGGTCTCCAGCCGAAAACCAAAATCGTCTGACGCTATTGCTGGGGACCTTAAACATCTTGTAGGGCGCAAGATCAAATGCCCAAATGGTCTTATTATGTACTTTGTTCCTGAGTCGCTTGCTACTTGCCGTATCAGTCCTAATCTCGATCTAAGCTTTCATAATCCACTGGCTCGTCAAATGTTTTTTGCTTCACAATTCTCTTCGTGAAGCCTATCCCCCTGACTGCACTGTAGGGTACGACACCAGCTGCTTCAGAATGGATTATTGATAGTGCGTGTACTAATCACATGACTGGCAAGCGAAGTCTTCTTATGGACTCAACCTTACGTCCATCTGACAAAAGTCACATCACATTTGCTGACACTGGTAAAAGTAAGGTATTGGGTCTAGGTAGAGTTGCAATCTCAAAGGATCAACACATGGATAAAGTCATGCTTGTTGAATCCCTTGGTTTCAACTTAATGTCTGTCTCAGTGCTTTGCGATTTAAACATGATTGTGATGTTTGGAAAATATCGTTGCCTTGTTCTAGTGGAATCTGACAAGTCTCTAGTGTTTGAAGGGTATAGGAAAGATGACTTGTACGTGGTAGATTTCTCAGCAGGACCACAGCTTGCCGTATGTCTTCTAGCAAAAGCCCCAGAATGCTGGCTCTGGCATTGGAGGCTAGGGCATGCTGGCATGAGGAACTTGCACACTCTTGCAAGAAAGAAGCATGTCATAGGCATCAAGGGCATCAAGTTCAAGAAGGATCACTTATGTGGTGCCTGTGAAGCAGGAAAGATGACGAGGGCCAAGCATCCCTCGAAGACAATCATGACAACGACTCAACCCTTCGAACTGCTCCACATGGACCTTTTCGGTCCCACTCATTACTCAACTCTTACTACTACTGCTTGTCTCTATGGCTTTTGTCATTGTTGATGGTTATTCAAGATATACGTGGGTGCATATAATCCTCTACAAGACTAAAGTGCAGGATGTCTTCAGACGCTTCGCCAATCGAGCCATGAACAACTATGGTGTCAAGATAAAGCACATCATAAGTGACAATGGCACTGAATTCAAGAACACTGGGCTAGATACATATTTTGATACTTTGGGCATCACACATGAATTCTCAGCTTCGTACACGCCACAGCAGAATGGCGTCGTCGAACGCAAGAACAGAACTCTTATTGAGATGGCTCGGACGATGCTTGATGAATACAAGACTCCAAGAAAATTCTGGCCTGAAGCCATTGATACTGCATGCCATATCATCAACCGTGTTTATCTTCACAAGCTTCTGAACAAGACTTCCTATGAGCTCCTTACTGGCAAGAAGCCAAATGTTAGTTACTTCAGAGTATTTGGTGCCAGGTGCTGGATCAAGGATCCACATCACACTTCAAAATTTGCACCAAAAGCACATGAAGGTTTTATGCTTGGATATGGAAAGGATTCGCACTCCTACAGAGTCTTCAACCTCTTTCACTATAAAGTGGTTGAAACTGTGGATGTGCGGTTCGATGAGACTAACGGCTCGCAAAGAGAGCACCTGCCAAATGTGCTAGATGAAGTTCCATCCAGTGAATCAATCAAACTTATGGGAACTGGAGAAATCATACCATCTGAAGCTCAGCCTGAAGAGGAACTTATCATCTCCGCACCTGATCAACCTGAAGACAATGCTCAGCCTGAAGATAATCCTTCTAACAATGACAATGATCAGCAAGAGCAAAATCTTCGTCCTGTACATCCTCGTGTTGCAAATGAAGTACAGATTGAGAGAATAATTGATAGCATCAGTGCACCAGGTCCACTCACTCGTTCAAGGGCAACACAGCTAGCAAATTTATGTGGGCACTTCGCATTTGTCTCAATATCTGAACCCAAGAAAGTTGATGAAGCCTTCATGGAACCTGAATGGATTCAAGCTATGCAAGAAGAGCTTCAACAGTTTGAGCTGAATAATGTATGGGAACTGGTTAAGCGTCCTGATCCTCGCAAGCATAATATAATAGGCGCCAAATGGATATATCGCAACAAGCAAGATGAGCATGGTCAAGTTGTCAGAAACAAAGCTCGTCTCGTTGCTCAAGGATATACTCAAGTTGAAGGGATTGACTTTGATGAGACATTTGCTCCTATGGCTAGACTTGAAGCCATACGCATACTGCTGGCCTATGCAAATCATCATAACATTCTTCTGCATCAAATGGATGTGAAGAGCGCTTTTCTCAATGGCAAGATTGACGAAGAAGTGTATGTTGCACAGCCGCCTGGCTTTGAAGATCCAAAACATCCTGATATGGTGTACAAGCTCAACAAGGCACTGTATGGCCTCAAACAAGCCCCTGGGGCTTGGTATGACACACTCAAAGACTTCCTGAAGAGCAAAGGCTTCAAACCTGGTTCCCTCGACCCCACTCTCTTCACGAAGACATATGATGGTGAACTGTTTGTGTGCCAAATATATGTGGATGACATTATCTTCGGCTGCACCAATCAGAAATACACTGACGACTTTGGATATATGATGCAAGAGCAATATCAGATGTCCATGATGGGTGAGCTGAAGTTCTTCCTTGGTCTTCAAATACGTCAGCAACGCAATGGCATCTTTATATCTCAAGAGAAATACCTCAAAGATTGCCTGAAGAAATTTGGAATGCAAGATTGCAAAGGCTACACGACGCCAATGCCAGCCAAACATCATCTGGGTCCCGACGAAAATGGTAAAGAGTTCGATCAAAAGGTATACCGCTCCATGATTGGTTCCTTACTTTATTTATGTGCATCTAGGCCAGATATCATGCTTAGTGTTTGCATGTGTGCCCGGTTCCAAGCGGCACCAAAGGAATCGCATCACTTAGCTGTGAAGCGAATTCTCAGATATTTGGCTCACACCCCAACACTAGGATTATGGTATCCAAAGGGCTCAGAGTTTGATCTAGTTGGATTCTCGGATGCTGATTATGCTGGTGACAAGGTGGATCGCAAGTCTACATCAGGCACATTTCATTTTCTGGGACGATCACTTGTATGTTGGTCTTCAAAGAAGCAGAACTGTATATCTCTCTCCACTGCTGAATCTGAATACATTGCTGCTGGATCTTGCTGCGCTCAGCTTCTATGGATGAAGCAAACACTCAAAGACTATGGCATTCACCTGAAGCAAGTACCACTCTACTGCGACAACGAAAGCGCCATCAAGATTGCCAACAACACAGTTCAGCATTCGAAGACAAAGCACATTGAAATTCGTCATCACTTTCTCAGAGATCATGTTGTGAAGGAAGATATTGATATCATACACGTCAACACTGAAGAGCAATTGGCAGATATCTTCACCAAGCCCTTGGATGAGAAGAGGTTTTGCAAGTTACGGTGTGAGCTAAATATCTTGGAATCCTTAAATGTCCTGTGATCAGGCACACATCCTAACACTTATGCATGTTGATGACTTAGATGTGCAACACTGGAAGTAAAGTATATCTTCAATCAATGAAGACTTGCATTCTGAGTGTGAATACATTAACATGGAATTTGACTTCGGAGCGCCACGATAATTGTGCGCCGTGTCTGGGTCTAATACTTCCTATACAGTGGGTAACGCCACCACCAAATTCTTCTGTTTGAAGTGTTTTACCCATGGTGTTATATGTGCTATGTCTTCACATTTTGTTTGTCTTCATTTTCAACTTGTATTCATGATTATCTTCACTATGTTGACTTGATTGTCTTCTGATATATACATACTAGTGTTTTGTCCTCTACAGCATTCACGTATAGCTACGTCTTCCTTGTTGAATCTTTTGAACTAAGTGAATGTGATCGAACCCTAATCTCTCTATGCTTTGCTATCTCAAACTCTATCTGTCCAAATCATATGCATTCTATTGAAACTGTCGAATGTCTTCTCTGTGTCCTAGTCAGAAGAAGATACAGAGACAAACATTAAGTCCGTTTTCAATGATAATTCCTTCACCTGAAACCCGAAGAAGTGGGAACGACCACCCGACAATCCAGGCGTGCGTGGGAACGTGGAACAACCTCCGATATGTTGCATGATGGCCACGTGTCCTTCAGATGTGAATCGCCAGGGGCACCTGTGTAATAACAATGTGCCGTCCCTGTCCCTATAAATACACGCCTCACCACAGTCATTATCCTTTCTTCCACTCTCGCACAAACCCTAGCGCCACCGCTAGCCCTTGACGATGTCGGCGACGAAGCGCTTAGCTGCCGCGACCTCACCGACGCCGTCTTCACGCCGGCTGCGGACATCGTCTTCTCCACCATCGCCGTAGGTGTCCTCCGTCGCCAAGTTAGGGCACGGACGATCGAACTGCTCGGCCTCCTCTCCCACTCTGTCTAGCAGTTCTTCGTGTGGTAAATAAAACTTCCTTTTTACGGCCCCTTTGATCCTATAGATTCATCACTTTCTACCACAAGCAGTTTCTATTCACACAAGTTGGATCTATTTCAAACTGCATCTCATAATATGCCTAGTATGTTCACTTATGCTTCACAAAGAAGTTAGATTCCTCACTTGTACTTATTCGTGGATTCATACAAATCTGGAACTAACTCTCTATCTATGAGTGAATGTCTTCGCACTATGAGGTCAATGTCTTCTAAACTGATTTATCTTCAAAATCTTCTGAGAATGCATATGACCTCTTCCCCTTCCCTCGCACCTTAATGCTGTCACAGGTACATGTCCGTGGGAGAATCCCTTGGTTCTCATAGTCTGCATTCATTTGCAGAATTCTTACATCATCACATTAACTCTCCCGAAGCCAGTTCCTGTTTAGCAAGCAAGCAGAAGCCTTTGAAGCCTTTGAACGTGTTGAAGCCTTTCAGTTTAAACTTCATGGCACCAGAGAAACCTACTATAAAGGGCGGTAGACAACATCGTGGGGGTACATCAACGGACCTGCCCGAAGATCTTTATGAACTGTACAAAACTGACCCCGAAGAAATCTATGGTCAGCGCAAGACACGAATCCAATGGATTCAAAGATACTGGGCAGAGCAATGGTTCAAGTACAGGTTTGTGACCCAGGAATATGCTGAGAAGAATGCCATCAAGCGACCATGGGGAGACATCCTATACAAATATCTTCAACCCAGGTCCAGAGCTGAAGCCATTGAACAAGGCTTCTATCCTTGTATGGTCTGAGGACCACAGCCTGCAGATGCAGATCCATCATCATTACTGTGGTGCCGCGATGATAATCTGTTCAAGCGCAACCTTTAGTTTGCCAGGAACTCGGCCAAAGAGAACAAGAATTCACGAGGCATAGACTTCAATCCAGGCCCCTCTACTCCTCGTGCTGATGGCACACGCGAAGTTGAACCCAATCTTGTTGGGCCCTTCTACAACCTGGAAGGTCTCATCACTCATATCATGGTTCAAGGGACAGCCGTGGATGAGCCTGCAGATGACGCTGAATCTGATGAAGCGCCTGCACCGCCAAAGCCAAAGAAACTGAAGAAGCCTAAAGCTTCAAAACCTTCTCCTGCACCAAAGGTCTTACATGCGAAGCCTCTAGCCACTGCACCTCGTGAACACAGTGTGCAGTCTGAAGATTTGTCACGCATCTCCAAGCCCTCGAGAGTAAAGATGCCCTTGAAACCCACCAGCCAAGAACTGACTGCTGCTGCTATCCTGCGCAACGACGCCATTGATCTATCCAGCGATGAAGATCTTGCAGATGACGCTCTTGAGCAACTGATCAAGAGCAAAGAAGAAGCAGAAATCTTCAATGAGTTGCCTCTCTTTGACATAGCAATGCTTCACAACTTCATTGATGAGTGGTTTGAAACCCCCAATCTCAGCTTTGATGATCTGTAACTTCCAATTGGCCTCAGCGTCGCTTTCACTGGCGCCATTGCTTCCGAGCTAGCTCTAGCTCAGCGCATCGTTGAACTGAAGCAAAAGATCGACTATAAGAAAGCTCAGTTCAAGTAGCACATGGCAAATCTCAGCGTGCAAGATGTCAAGAACTTCAAGACTATGTTGCACGAGCTCAAGGAAGCCTTTCTCAAGAAACGCGAGAAAATTAAAGGTTCTTGTGAGAGCATGAAGAGTCTGGCTGACAAGTGCGTGCAAGCCTACAATGAACCTGAAAAGCTCAAGGCTCTTGGGCGTCCTGGCATCGATCCCAGGATGGCTGCAAAGAAGAAGAAGAAGCCAGCTGTGGCCGAACCTGAAGCAACAAGGCAAGAAGCACATCCCATTGTCTTCCCAGCCAGTATGATAGGCTCGAAGCCTAAGGTCCCCACAGTGGCTTCAGAATTAAAGAAGACAAGGGATGCCGAGGCTGAAGCCAGAAAGAGGAAACATCCTGAAGCTTTTGATGTCGCTCCCTCCAAGAAGAAGCACAAAACCAAGAAAGATCGGGCTGCTCGCACAGAGCCCCTTATTGTTGAGCCCATCTCGGTTGCTCGTCTTGCCTCTTCGCATCAAGAACGACGGATGGTAATTCATGAGCCTGCTTCCACAGAGGCTCCTGAAGCTGAAGACATTCCAGCAATTGACCCCACCGCTGCTGAAGACATTGGTCACCATGACAATGTTGAAGATGATGAAGTCCTTCCTCAGATTGAGAACCAATTGGTATCATCGCCTGTGCTTACGCACAGCGAACTCATCAGCATTGGTCGTCCTTTGACGCCAACTGCTCAGGATGCATCATGGGCTGATCACCCACAGAGACAAGACACTCCAAGCTCTCCCCAACCGCAAGCTACCCCAACAGTGCAAACTGATGATGACTTTGAGGCCCCGCACGCTCCATCTCCACAAGCGTTGCCCGCATTACGCAGGCTTCGCAAAGGACCAAGGCCCCAAGTCACTCCCCCAATGCACGTGTCTGAATCCGAAGCCAAAATGGCTGAAGATGTTCCGGCTGCATCAGCCGATGAAGAAGAAGATGAAGAAGAAGCCCCAAGAGTTTCAAGAGTTTCTACACCCCCGTCTCACCAAGATGTTGTTCTCGAGGAGAACGTGACCGACCCTCCAGCTTCTGAAGTGGAGGTTAACAACCCTGAAGTAATCACCAACATCACTACTGACGCCAATGACGTTGTCGTGGTTGACGCCAATATGGCGCCGGAAGCCAATGAGGCGCCAGAAGCCAATGAGGCACCAGAAGTCAATGCTGCAACACCTGAAGTCAATGCTGCAGCACCTGAGGTCCAAGTACCTGAAGCACATGTGGCCCCTGAAGCCCATGAAGACAATGCCAATGCCCCTGTTCCCCCTCCAAGACCTCACACAATGGAGCTGGCATTTGATCGTGGTCAGCGAGTTATTGTTCGATGGCCCATTCTGACTCCTCCACCTGCTGCTGGTCCACAATTTGAGTACCACGTCGAGCACAAGCCTCAAGTCTAAAAGCCCAAGACAAGAATTCCACGTTTCCCAGGCACTGCCACTTCACCTGGGGTCTTCAATGTGAATGGCTTCGTGGCACATAATACCTTCTTCAACAGCTCCAAGAACCCTTATACCAGACCGCGCATTTCCTCAGATCGGTTCTGGAGCTATCAGCAGTGCAGCTACTATTCCTGTGTCCTATACAATCAAGGGCGCATATTTCCACATATGCGCCTCGACTCTGAAGCTATAGCTGGTCTACCCTGCCTCGAAGAAGCATTGGACTGTTTCAGAGATGCTGGTCTGTTGCAGTTCATCACTGACAAGGAGCACTGGAATGAAGAACTGCTGCTTCAATTCTATGCCACTCTTCATATTCGAGGCTACAACAGGGATCCGAAGACTTGGGTCCTTGAGTGGATGACAGGCAATGTCCATCATGAAGCTAAAGCTCTTGATATCATTGAGCTCACAGGCCTGCACACTCCTGGTGAATACTATGAACCAGGTTGTCAACAACATCAAAATGCCTTGGAAAGCATCTTTCAGAAGCCAGAACCCAACATGAGTCAAATGCTGAGCATGATGAAGCCTCTGCCTCACGATGCTGAATACCCATCTGAGTTCTTTGTTGAAGACCTAGAGTACCTGCCTCGCACCATTTACCACATCATGAGGAAGACTCTATGGCCTGTCAAAGGACACTCATCCGCAGCGAAGCTTGAAGGAGCAATGAAGACTTTGGTTTTCTATATTCTCAATGGCATCAGCTTCAATGCTCAAGACTTCTTCATCAGGCAGTTGGCTGCGTCTGGCTCCGACATCTTTGGGTTGAAATTCTATGCTCCATGGGTCATGCGTCTGATCAAGCGTCACTCAGCCTTCAACTATCAACCGTCTGCGCGCAATCATCTTATATTCTTGCCCGAGGTTGATCTATCAACTGAAGCCATTTACCCAGAGCCTGCTAAGGATCCCATTTATCTTCACAATGCTGATCACCAAAGCTTCACCCAGTCCATTGAAGGAATTCCAGCAGTGTCTCGTGTTTGTCCCCTTGCTGGAACCACACGTGCCCCTCGTGCTCAAACTGATGCCACTAGTAGCACCATTGTGCAAAGGCCTCAAAGACGATCTCGTGTCCTCAATGACCGAGAGCTTCTCGTCGCGCTGCATCAGAAACAGACAAACATCACGACTGGCTTAAGCGTCAGATGCAAAGCTTCTTGGTGGATGTCAACCGCATTCGCAATCTTGCCACCAAGAATGCCTTTGTCACACATGAAACATGTCGAAGGTCGTGGAAGAGTTTGACCCTACTGAGTGCCGAAGCTGATCAGCATGATGATGGCTTCACCGAACGCTTCAAGTTTGACTCAACTCCTCCCAGAAATGCTCACTCGCGTCGGACTTCCTCACTTGAAGACTCTGAATACTCGTCCTCAGTTGCGACCGTAAATGCCAGAGTCATGGATGACCAAGATGATGCAACTTCACTCCTCAAACTTCAGCATGTGACGACACTGCACCAAGTTCCTCTGCACCATCGGATCTCACCAACGACCCTGCTGCCTCGCCTGCACCTCATGGGAACAAGTAGGCGCTCTATGTTTTCAAACCTTTTTGGTCCTCATTGACAAAAGGGGGAGAAGCATATTAGTTGATAGTCTTCAAGTGGGTCCATATGGGTGGTTGCTTTACTTTTGCTACTTTTGCCAAGTGCTTACAACTCTCATTTTCAATACATTTGGTTCTTTGAGTTGTAACACTTAAACTCGATGGTCGTCTGCTACTTATTTGCTATTCTGTGATGTCATGATAAATTCCGCATGTCCGACGATAAATTCTGCACTTTGATCATTTTGCAGATGTCCATTTTTCATTATGCATGTCATTATCTTCACATACTTTTCTTGCATGATTAATTGTCATCATAAGTTGAAGAGGATCTCCAGAAGTACAACCTGCCATGTGCATTTGCATACCAAAAGCAAATTACTTATATGCACATCTTCAGGGGGAGCCTTTGCCACTTATGATGACAATCCCCTATCCTTTACAATTTCACATATTTTATTCCTCGTTGAAAACTTCAACTAGTTTGTCATCAATCACCAAAAGGGGCGAGATTGTAAGTGCATCTAGTGCCACCCCTAGTTGGTTTTGGAGTATTGACGACAAACCTAGTCGAGGGACTAATGTGTTTGTGAGAATTGCAGGATAACACAGGTAGAAGTCCCTCATTGATTCGGTTTTCCTACCAGAGATGACCCCTAAAAATGTAAGAAGACATTGAAGTCAAAGGTGGTATGTGAAGACATTCACATTGAAGACTATGACAAGAGAAGACATCGCATGAAGACTATGGAGCGCGAAGACTTAGTTCTTTCGTCGTTCTTTTTCTTCTTTGTTGAGTCATAGGAACCACCGTACTGTTAAGTGGGGTCCAAGTGAACCAGTCAGAATGACTGAAGTGATGCTTAACCAAAATCCTATGTCTTCGAGTGAAGACTATGAGAGCAAATCTTGTCCAGAGTTGGATAAGTCAGCTTTGCTTGTAGCTCAAGTAAAGTTGCCATGTGTGTTTGAAATCTGACCGTTGGAACACGTGTCAGTTCCTTAGTGACCAAGGGTCATTTTGGACAAATCAGGTCGGGTTGCCTAGTGGCTATAAATAGCCCACCCCCTGCAACCATAAACGGTTGGCTGCTTAGAGTTAGTACATGGCTTTTGTCGTTTGAGAGCAACCCACCTCGAAGCCTTTGAGAGAGAATTCCTTGCGAGGATAAAGCCCTAAACACCCAGAGCCAAAGAGTGTTAGGCATCACTTAAGTCTTACTGTCTGTGTGATCTGAAGACTTATTACACTTGAGGACTGTGAATCCTCCAGCCAGTTAGGCGTCGCGTTCTGAGCATCCAAGAGTCATTGTGGATCGCCGGTGAACGAAGTCTGTGAAGGTTTGGAAGTCTACCTTGAAGACTTACCAGAGTGATTGGGCGAGGACTGGGTGTCCTTAGCTCAAGGGGAATAAGGTGAAGACGAGGTCTTCTGAGTTGAATCTCAGCCTCCCTAACCAGACGTACAGTTGTCACAGCAACTGAAACTGGTCCAACAAATCATTGTCTTTAACAAGTCACTGGTTTCATCCGTCCCTTCCCTTTACTTACTATTGGTCCTTGTGAAGTCATTGTATGATTGCTTTATCTTTTGTCTTCACTGAGTGACTGCTTGTTCTGATTGGCTTCACAATATCTTCCTACCTGGTCTTTACTGCCTAGCTGCTATTAGTCATTGTGCTTTCACTCCATTGACTACTTGACTATGGTTTGCCTAGTGTAGTCTACCTTCCGCTGCATGGTAATAGGTTTATTTCTATCATTTGTCTTCGAAACTTCCATGTTTTGAAGACTTTCATAAAAATCGCCTGTTCACCCCCCCTCTAGTCGATCACTAGCACTTTCACCCCTCGCTTCTGGTGCCACCGGGGGCCATCATCATCACCGCGATCTACACCAACACCTCCGCCATCTTCACCAACATCTCCATCACCTTCTCCCCTCTATCTACAATGGTCCACTCTCCCGCAACCCGCTATACCCTCTACTTGAACATGGTGCTTTATGCTTCATAGTATTATCCAATGATGTGTAGCCATCATATGATGTCTGAGTAGATTTTCGTTGTCCTATCGGTGGTTGATGAATTGCTATGCTTTTGGTTGCTTGTGGTTATGTTGCTGTCCTTTTGTGCCATCATATGATTGCACGCGTGGATCACACCCTAGGGTTAGTTGTATGTTGATAGGACTATGTATTGGAGGGCAAGAGTGATAGAAGCTTCAATCTAGCATAGAAATTGATGCATACGGGATTGAAGGGTGAACAATATATCTTAATGCTATGGTTGGGTTTTACCTTAATGAATGTTACTAGTTGCGGATGCTTGCTAATTGTTCCAATCATAAGTGTATAGAATTCCAAGTCAAGGATGACATGCTAGCAGTGGCCTCTCCCACATAATACTTGCTATCGGTCTAGTAAAGTAGTCAATTGCTTAGAGACAATTTCGCAACTCCTACCACCGCTTTTCCACACTCGCTATATTTACTTTATTGTTTCTTTATCTAAACAGGCCCTAGTTTCTATTTACATAATCTTTATTATCTTGCAAACCTATCCGACAATACCTACAAAGTACTTCTAGTTTCATACTTGTTCTAGGTAAAGCGAACGTCAAGCGTGCGTAGAGTTGTATCGGTGGTCGAGAACTTGAGGTAATATTTGTTCTACCTTTAGCTCCTCGTTGGGTTCGACACTCTTACTTCTTGAAAACTGTTGCGATCCCCTATACTTGTGGGTTATTAAGACCTTTTTCTGGTGCCGTTGCCGGGGAGCAATAGCGTGGGGTGAATATTCTCGTGTGTGCTTGTTTGCTTTATCACTAAGTAATTTTTATTTGCTGTTCTTAGTTGTTTTCTATCTTTAGTTCTGTGTAGGAAATGCAAAATACCAAAAAAATAGTTGTGCCTACTAAACCAATGGTTGAAGAACCACTCAAAATCTATCACACTGCTGAAGCTTATTACTTGGATAATCTTTGATCCCTTTGTGCTTGTGCTAAAACCCAAACTAGCTTAGTTGAGGGCAAATCTTTAGATGAGCATGCTTGTTATGTGCGACACTGAATATATGAAAAAGGGAAAATTTTACAGGGTCAAATTCATCGTTTGCAATGCTATGCTTGGAATTTATGTGAAATATATGATTTTACTTGTTCTAAAAACCCTAAGAAACACCTTCCCTATCAATGTGAGTTTAGTGATAATGGAATCGTATCTTCGTATGCTAAGGGTGTTTATAATTACTATGATGTTCAACAAATTGAAGAATTTGTTGCTTTTAAGGGTTCTTACGAAATTGCTTCTTTGATTGAAAAGTATGATGCTACTCTTTACAAATCTGAAAAAATTTCCATACTTAAATATTTCTATGATAATTATGCTTGTAATGCCTATGTTGAACCATATATTGAGGACTACTCCGCTGTCCCAGAAGAGACTAATATTTTGCAGGAGTGTATGGAAGAAGAAATTGATGAAATTGTGAGCTCATTGGATGAAAAAGATGATGAGGAGAGAGAAGAATAAAAGGAGGAAGAGCGGATTAGCTGCCCGTGCCCACCTTCTAATGAGAGTAACTCTTCAACTCATACATTGTTTAATTTCCCTTCGTGCTTACCGAAGGATGATTGCTATGATTGTTATGATCCCGTTGATTCTCTTGAAATATCCCTTTTTGATGATGCTTGTGGCCAAGATGCCAATATGAATTATGCTTATGGAGATGAACTTGCTATAGTTCCTTATGTTAAACATGAAATTGTTGCTATTGCACCCACGCATGATAGTCCTTTTATCTTTTTGAATTCTCCCGACTACACTATATCGGAGAAGTTTGCACTTATTAAGGATTATATTGATGGGTTGCCTTTACCGTTGCACATGATGATTTTTATGAATGTAATATGCATGTGCTTGCTGCTCCTACTTGCAATTATTATGAGAGAGGAACTATATCTGCACCTCTCTATGTTTCCAATATGATAAAATTGCAAGAAACTGTTTATACTATGCATTGGCCTTTACTTTGTGTGCATGAATTGTTCTTTTATGACATGCCTATGCATAGGAAGAGAGTTAGACTTCGTCATTACATGATATATGTTACCTTGTGCTCACCACTAAATTACAAATCATTGTTAATTAAAATTGGCTTTGATATACCTTGGGATCCGGGTGGATCCATTACTTGAGCACTATATGCCTAGCTTAATGGCTTTAAAGAAAGCGCTGCCAGGGAGACAACCCGGAAGTTTTAGAGAGTCATTTATTTCTGTTGAGTGCTTTTATATAGTTTAAAAACAACAAAAATAAAGAGAGGAACCCAAAACTTTTTCAAAAAGGAAAGCAAAAGTGAGAAAGACAAGCATTGTTGAAGTGGGAGCTAGCCTTGAACTTTGTTCATGCTCACGGAAACTTTGTGAATCTTGATTACAGAAACTTTTCAATAAAAATAAGTATACCCTTGTACAATTCCATTTTATTATAAAAATAATGTGCCAAGGTTTGCCTTTAGGATGTTTACATTTGCTTGATGGTTTGTACGATGCAGGACAAAAACTTTGGCTGTAGTGCGTGATTTTACATTTTTTTTGCTGAAACGTCAAATGGTTCATATTCTTTTTGCACTGTCTTCTTATACAAATTGTTTATTTTTCCTAATTTTGGTAGAATTTGTCAAGTATCATAAGTATGGTGAATGTTCAGATTATTACAGACAGTTCTGTTTTAGACAGATTCTGTTTTGATGCATAGTTTGCTTGTTTTGATGAAACTATCGATTCATATCAGTGGATTAAGCCATGAAAAAGTTATATTACAGTAGACACAATGCAAAAACAAAATATGAATTGGTTTGCAATAGTACTTAGAGTAGTGATTTGCTTTATTATACTAACGGATCTTACCGAGTTTTCTGTTGAAGTTTTGTGTGGATGAAGTGTTTGATGATCGAGAAGGTCTTGATGTGAGAAGAAGGAAGAGAGGAAAGAGCTCAAGCTTGGAGATTCCCGAGGCACCCCAAGTAAATATTCAAGGAGACTCAAGCGTCTAAGCTTGGGGATTCCCCGGAAGGCATCCCCTCTTTCTTCAACAAGTATCAGTATGTTTTCGGATTCGTTTCGTTCATGCGATATGTGCAATCTTGGAGCGTCTTTTGCATTTAGTTTTCATTTTTCTTTTTATGCACCATGCTGGTATGAGATAGTCCTTGGTTGATTTATATAATTCTCATTGCACTTCACTTATATCTTTTGAGTATGGCTTTATAGAATGCTTCATGTGCTTTGCTTATATCATTTGAAGTTTGGACTGCCTGTTTCTCTTTACATAGACAACCGACATGTGTAGAATGCTCTTTTGCTTCACTTAGATTTGTTAGAGCATGGGCATATCTTTTGTAGAAAGAATTGAACTCTCTTGCTTCACTTATATCTATTTAGAGAGATGACAGGAATTGGACATTCACATGGTTAGTTATAAAACCCTACATAAAAATTGTAGATCACTGAATATGATGTGTTTGATTCCTTGCAATAGTTTTGCGATATAAAGATGGTGATATTAGAGTCATGCTAGTGGGTAGTTGTGGATTAGTAGAAATACTTGTGTTGAGGTTTCTGATTCCCGTAGCATGCACGTATGGTGAACCGTTATGTAACGAAGTTGGAGCATGAGGTATTTATTGATTGTCTTCCTTATGAGTGGCGGTCGGGGACGAGCGATGGTCTTTTCCTACCAATCTATCCCCCTAGGAGCATGCGCATAGTACTTTGTTTCAATGACTAATAGATTTTTGCAATAAGTATGTGAGTTCTTTATGACTAATGTTGAGTCCATGGATTATACGCACTCTCACCCTTCCATCATTGCTTGCCTCTTCGGTATCGTGCGATCCCTTTCTCACCTCGAGAGTTGGTGCAAACTTCGCCGGTGCATCCAAACCCTGTGATACGATACGCTCTATGACACATAAACCTCCTTATATCTTCCTCAAAACAGCCACCATACCTACCTATCATGGCATTTCCATAGCCATTCCGAGATATATTGCCATGCAACTTTCATCATCATCATATACATGACTTGAGCATTCATTGTCATATTGCTTGCATGATCGTAAGATAGCTAGCATGATGTTTTCATGGCTTGTCCATTTTTTGATGTCATTTCTATGCTAGATCATTGCACATCCCGGTACACTGCCGGAGGCATTCATATAGAGTCATATCTTTGTTCTAGATATCGAGTTGTAATATTGAGTTGTAAGTAAATAAAAGTGTGATGATCATCATTATTAGAGCATTGCCCCAGTGAGGAAAGGATGATGGAGACCATGATTCCCCCACAAGTCAGGATGAGACTCCGGACGAAAAAAATAAAAATAAAAAGAGAAAGGCCAAAAAAAGAGAAGGCCCAAAAAAAGAAAAAAAGAAAAAAAGAAAAAAATGAGAGAAAAAGAGAGAAGGGGCAATGTTACTATCCTTTTTCCACACTTGTGCTTCAGAGTAGCACCATGTTCTTCATATAGAGAGTCTCTTGAGTTATCACTTTCATATACTAGTGGGATTTTCATTATAGAACTTGGCTTGTATATTCTAATGATGGGCTTCCTCAAATGCCCTAGGTCTTCATGAGCAAGCAAGTTGGATGCACACGCACTTAGTTTCAGTTTGAGCTTTCATATACTTATAGCTCTAGTGCATCCGTTGCATGGCAATCCCTACTCCTCACATTGACATCAATTGATGGGCATCTCCATAGCCCGTTGATTAGCCGCGTCGATGTGAGACTTTCTCCTTTTTTGTATTCTTCTACGCAAACTCCACCATCATATTCTATTCCACCTATAGTGCTATGTCCATGGCTCATGCTCATGTATTGAGTGAAAGTTTAAAAGGTTTGAGAACGTCAAAAGTATGAAACAATTGCTTGCTTGTCATCGGGGTTGTGCATGATGTGAATATTTTGTGTGAAGAAGATGGAGCATAGCCAGACTATATGATTTTGTAGGGATAACTTTATTTGGCCATATTATTTTGAAAAGAAATGATTGCTTTATTAGTAGGCTTGAAGTATTATTATTTTTATGTCAAATGATAGATTATTGCTTTGAATCACTCGTATCTTAATATTAATGCCATGATTAGATATGTGATCAAGATTATGCTAGGTAGCATTCCACATCAAAAATTATCTTTTTATCATTTACCTACTCGAGGACGAGCAGGAATTAAGCTTGGGGATGCTGATACGTCTCCATCGTATCTATAATTTTTGAATGTTCCATGCCAATATTCTACAACTTTCATATACTTTTGGCAACTTTTTATACTATTTTTGGGACTAACATATTGATCTAGTGCCCAGTGCCAGTTCCTGTTTGTTACAAGTTTTTTGTTTCGCTGAATATCCATATCAAACGGAGTCCAAACGGGATAAAAACTGACGGAGATTTTTTTTGGAATATATATGATTTTTGTGAAGAAAAATCCACGCGAGACGGTGCCCGAGGTAGCCACGAGGCAGGGGGGCGCTCCCTTGACCCTCGTGGGCCACCCGTAAGGCGGTTGATGCCCTTCTTTCTCCACAAGAAAGATAATATCCGGATACAGATCGTGTTAAAATTTCAGCCCAATCGGAGTTACGGATCTCCGGGAATATAAGAAACGATGAAAGGGAAGAATCTGGGCACACAGAAACAGAGAGAGACAGAGAGGCATATCCAATCTCGGAGGGGCTCTCGCCCCTCCCGTGCCATGGAGGCCATGGACCAGAGGGGAAACCCTTCTCCCATCTAGGGAGGAGGTCAAGGAAGAAGAAGAAGGAGGGGGGCTCTCTCCCCCTCGCTTCTGGTGGCACTTTAGTGCCACCGGGGGCCATCATCATCACCGCGATCTACACCAACACCTCCGCCATCTTCACCAACATCTCCATCACCTCTCCCTCTATCTACAGTGGTCCACTCTCCCGCAACCCGCTGTACCCTCTACTTGAACATGGTGCTTTATGCTTCATATTATTATCCAATGATGTGTTGCCATCCTATGATGTCTGAGTAGATTTTCGTTGTCCTATCGGTGGTTGATGAATTGCTATGATTGATTTAATTTGCTTGTGGTTATGTTGTTGTCCTTTGGTGCCCATCATATGATTGCGCACGTGGATCACACCCTAGGGTTAGTTGTATGTTGATAGGACTATGTATTGGAGGGCAAGAGTGACAGAAGCTTCAACCTAGCATAGAAATTGATGCATATGGGATTGAAGGGGGACCAATATATCTTAATGCTATGGTTGGGTTTTACCTTAATGAACGTTAGTAGTTGTGGATGCTTGCTAATAATTCCAATCATAAGTGCTTAGAATTCCAAGTCAGGGATGACATGCTAGCAGAGGCCTCTCCCACATAATACTTGCTATCGGTCTAGTAAAGTAGTCAACTGCTTAGGGACAATTTCGCAACTCCTACCACCGCTTTTCCACACTCGCTATATTTACTTTATTGTTTCTTTATCTAAACAGCCCCTAGTTTTTATTTACGCATTCTTTATTATCTTGCAAACCTATCCGACAACACCTACAAAGTACTTCTAGTTTCATACTTGTTCTAGGTAAAGAGAACGTCAAGCGTGCGTAGAGTTGTATCGGTGGTCGATAGAACTTGAGGTAATATTTGTTCTACCTTTAGCTCCTAGTTGGGTTCGACACTCTTACTTATCGAAAACTGTTGCGATCCCCTATACTTGTGGGTTATCAACCCCATTGACTTGTTCCCGACTCCAACACCTCTTATATAACCCCAAACTTCCAGAAAGAAACCTAGATCGGGAGTTCCGCCGCCGCAAGCCTCTGTAGCCACCGAAAACCAATCTAGACCCATTCTGGCACCCTGCCGGAGGGGGTAATCCCTCTCTGATGGCCATCTCCATCATCCCGGCGCTCTCCATGACGAGGAGGTAGTAGTTCACCCTCGGGGCTGAGGGTATGTACCAGTAGCTATGTGTTTGATCTCTCTCTCTCTCTCTCTCTCTCTCTCTCTCTCGTGTTCTTGATTCTGCACGATCTTGACATACCGCGAGCTTTGCTATTATAGTTGGATCTTATGATGTCTCTCCCCCTCTACTCTCTTGTGATGGATTGAGTTTTTTCTTTGAAGTTATCTTATCGGATTGAGTCTTTAAGGATTTGAGAACACTTGATGTATGTCTTGCATGTTCTTATCTATGGTGACAATGGGATATCATGTGATCCACTTGATGTATGTTTTGGTGATCAACTTTCGAGTTCCGTGACCTCGTGAACTTATGCATAGGGGTTGGCACACGTTTTCCTCTTGACTCTCCGGTAGAAACTTTTGGCACTCTTTGAAGTTCTTTGTGTTGGTTGAATAGATGAATCTGAGATTGTGTGATGCATATCGTATAATCAAACCCACGGATACTTGAGGTGACATTGGAGTATCTAGGTGACATTAGGGTTTTGGTTGATTTGTGTCTTAAGGTGTTATTTTACTACAAACTCTAGGGCTATTTGTGACACTTATAGGAATAGCCCAACGGATTGATCTGAAAGAATAACTTTGATGTGGTTTCGTACCCTACAATAATCTCTTCGTTTTTTCTCCGCTATTAGTGACTTTGGAGTGACTCTTTGTTGCATGTTGAGGGATTGTTATACGATTCAATTATGTTAGTATTGTTGAGAGAGCTTGCACTAGTGAAAGTATGAACCCTAGGCCTTCACTACAGGAATCAGCTACTTTGCCATCTACCACGGCAGACGGCAAAGGCATGGATGGCTGACGGCAAAGGTCTTTGCCGTCCGCCGCGGACGGCAAAAGGTGACGGCAAAGTAAGGTTCGACAAAGAGGTACTTTGCCGTCTGCTTCGGGCGGCTGACGGCAAAGGAGCCTTTGCCATCAGCAGCGGACGGCAAAGAGTGCAGACGGCAATAAATGCGTTGTTACTCCGTTAGGTGGTTAACGGCAGGCCTTTGCCGTCCGTCGCTGACGGCAAACTTCGGAAGGCCTTTGCCGTCTGCCGAGTGATGTCAGCCGACGTCACTACACGGCAGGCCTTTGCCATCAGCCACTGTAGGCAAACTGACCAAATTGGTCAGCCTCCCAGGAAGCACAGTTGCCTGCCACGTGGCCTCTTTGCCGTCCGCTGCTGATGGCAAAGAGCCCTTTGCCGTCGGTGGCAGACGGCAAAGAGCCTGCATATTGTCTCTTTTTTTCTGTTTTTTCTTAATCCAACAATTTTCATAGCAAATATATATGACATATATAGATATATTTAACAGCAAACATATCACATATCCAGCACATAATTCCATATACACATGACATAGCAAAGTTTCATCAACATAGCAAGTTCCATCAAGTTCCATCCATACACATTGTTCCATATACATATTACATAGCAAAGTTTCATCACCATAGCAAGTTCTATCATAGCAAGCTAGATACAATGCAAAGTTTTAGCAAAGAAAAAGCAAGCACTCCATCATAGCAAGCTAGCTTCCATGAAGTGAGTGAAATCTGCAAAATGGTAAATAAGAAAGTTAGAAATAGGTGAATAGAACAAGAAGAAGACTAGAACAAGAAGTATATGTCATTTATGACCTAACTTAGGTGGAATGGATCATTTATGAGCTAACTTAGGTGGAATGGATCATTTATGAGCTAACTAAGTTGAAATGGGTTGTTTATGAGCTAACTTAGTTGAAATGGATCATTTATGAGCTAACTTAGTTGAAATGGGACGTTTATGAGCTAACTAAGGTGAAGGGCATCGTTTTTGAGCTAACTAAGGTGAAATGGATCATTTTTGAGCTAACTAAGGTGAAATGGATCGTTTTTAGCTAACTTAATTGAAATGGGTCATTTATGAGCTAACAAAGGTGAAATGCCACGTTTTTGAGCTAACTAAGGTGAAATGGATTGTTTTTTAGCTGACTTAGGTGAAATGGATCATTTAAGAGCTAATTTAGGTGAAATGGATCGTTTTTAGCTAACTTAGGTGAAATGGATCGTTTAGCTACTCTAGGTAAATTGGGTCATTTTAGAGCTAACTTGGATAAACTGGATCATTTATAAGCTAACCTAGGTAAGATGGGTCATTTTGGAGCTAACCTAGGTGAAATGGGTCATTTTGGAGCTAACCTAGGTGAAATGGGTCATTTTAAAGCTAATGTAGGTAAAATGGATCATTTAGGAGCTAATCTACGTAAAATGGGTCATTTTAGAGCTAACTTGGATAAATTGGATCACTTATAAGCTAACTAAGGTAAAATGAGTCATTTTAGAGCTAACTTAGGTAAAATGGATCGTTTATGAGCTAACTAAGTTAATTATGCAATTTTTGACATAAGTAAGCTAAGTACATATCGTTTTAGAGCTAACTTAGGTAAAATGGATGGTTTATGAGGTCAGTAAGCTTATGAGGATGGATTGGTGGAGGAATTAGATTCTGAAAATTCTGAGCATGAAGTTGAGCTAACCTAGGTGAAATGGATCATTTATGAGCTAACCTAGGTCAAATGGGTCGTTTATGAGGTAACCTAGGTGAAATGGGTCGTTTATGAGCTAACCTAGGTGAAATTGATCATTTTGGAGCTAACTTAGTTGAAATGGGTCTTTTATGAGCTAACTAAGGTGAAATGCCACGTTTTTGAGCTAACTAAGGTAAAATGTATCGTTTTTTTAGCTAACTTGGATAAATTGGATCACTTGTAAGCTAACTAAGGTAAAATGAGTCATTTTAGAGCTAACTTAGGTAGAATGGATGGTTTATGAGGTCAGTAAGCTTATTAAGTCATTTTGGAGGAAAAGAAGCTAACTCTAGGTCATTATGGTAAGCATATTGGAGGAAATGAAGCTAAGTCTAGGTCTTTATGCATTTGTTAAGCAAAACACTAGAGAAACTTGCCGTGATCACGGAGATGTAGGAGCCGGCTGGCTCGCGCCGGTCGCTGGAGAAGGATCGTGCGATGCGTTTCTGGAGTTAAGCTGCACCAAAGATCATTTCCAATGTCTCGTTAGCATTATGACACTCAAATGTTAAGACTAGCAAGTAATGTCCATTCAAATTAAACTCACTGTGCTCCCAGGAGCAATCACTGGCATCGGCGGAGCGGTCTGACCGGACTTCTCGCACACAGACTGCACATTTGGTTTTCACAACAGAGTCATACTAGTTAGTAATGAGACTCAAATGTTAAGACTAGCAAGTAATCTGCAGAAGAAACTTACCACAAGGAGCTCGTACATGGCCCTTGCCTGCATGTCATTCTGTGCCCTCTCCTCCTCCAACATCTTTGTCGTCCTCTCCTCCAACTCCCGCTGCCTCTCCGCCGCCTCCGCCAGAAGTTTCTCCGTTCTATCTCTCTCACTCTGTATAGCGGCCTGCAACACCACTCACATGACCATTTGTAATCATTGATGGAAGC
The DNA here is from genome assembly GCF_018294505.1 of Triticum aestivum. NCBI lineage: Eukaryota > Viridiplantae > Streptophyta > Magnoliopsida > Poales > Poaceae > Triticum > Triticum aestivum. The sequence goes on from NC_057794.1 coordinate 590,532,766, forward strand.
GCACAAAATGTAATGGAGAAAGATAGCTGAGTACGTATAACTAACCTTGAAGGCGAGTTGGACTGGCCGTTCACGAGGGCTTATCTCAGGAGCGGAGCTCGACTGGCGCGCCTTGATCTCCGGGAGAGTGCTAGGACAACGGATAAGTCCATCTTCCATGGCTATGGAGCCATGGGACCTCCCGCCACCAGATATCATCAGCAGCTCTGTATCAATGGGACCCTGGCTCGGGTTAAAGTCCTCCCCTTTCCTCGCCTTCGCCTGATCTCTATATTGCACGAGCTTGTCATGGGCGGAGATGTTGGTGAAGTTCTTTGGATCATCAAGGTCAGACGCAGAGAATGCCTTGACTTTCTTATAAGGGCCAGTGTGGGCCATGGCATACAGGTCGTACACCTCTGGCACCTTATCCGCCTTATTGTAGCGTGCCTGAAAGAGAGAAACAAAGCAAATTAGTAATTAAAGGGCTAAAGCTAGCATGATGAATGAATTGCATGACTCATGAAGCAAACCACATACCCAGTTCCGCCCGTACTGAAATAAGTTGGAGTTGCCTTGGTGGTGTGGCACACCTTCCATTTGGGCATGTTTGTCCTTGGCATCTTTGTGGGTGGCCAGCCATTATTTTGAGCACCACGCATTGACCAACACCTCCCAACAATCCATCCGATCCGCACACCATCTCGGAGGGGCCTAAGTTAGCAAATAGAAACTTGAGTGCTACGGCTATGAATTACTAAATGAAGGAAGTAAGTACAAGGCCTTAAGAATTACCTTCATGTACTTCTCCTTACTCAAGAACTTATCGCGGCACTCCTGCTTGGGCTTCTTGATACCACGCCCGGCGTAGTAGTCTCGAACAGCCTGCACCCGAACCTCATGCTGTAAGTTCTGAAGTAGGCTCTTGCACTCCTTGTGGATAACATGATCCGCCTCCTCCTCGTATCCCTCCTCGCACCTGTAGAATGTCTGCAATCAAATGAGGCAATATTGATTAGTACAATTAATAACTAGCTAGTTGAAGATTTTTAATTGTGTAAAGGAGCAATTACCCAGAACTTTCTAATCACGATGTCTGCCCTCGTCTTGCACAAGACACTATCGATAATCTCACCCGGCGGGGCCGGGGCAGCCAAGTAGTGCTCCCAAGTCAATCCAACCTCTGGAAGCCGACCCTCACTAGGCAACGTGACAAACCCCGGGAAGTTTTACTGAATCAGAACTCCAAGGACGGAGTTGGGCCGGCGGACACTTTCATGGTGGTCCCAACCCCTGCAGCATGACAAGGCCAACACATCAGTTATTTGAAGAAACGTGAATGCAGAAGGTACAAAAAGATTAAATGCACTTACCTCTCCCCATCAGGGAAAATCAACCACCTCTGCTCGCGGGTCGCCGGCATGGACGTGAGCCGTGTAGCACCACGCTGGTAGACGTTTCCCCCCTCCTCCCCCTCCTCATCAGTCGGCTCCCCGCCATCATCAGCATGGCCACTCGGCTCCCTGCCATCATCAGCGTGGCCACTCGGCTCCTTAGGCTGACCCGACCAGGTACCCCATCCAGACATGTGCTCCTCCAGGGTCTCATGGGCTCAAGTCTCGTGGGTCGAAGGCCCGTCGACCCGAGGCTCGTGGGCCGAAGACCCGTGGACCGGAGGCTCGTGGACTGGAGTCCGTGCAGCCTCCTCCTCAGACGAGTCCACCCTAGCAGTCACGTGCTCAGGTGAAATAGCTGGGGGCGGCGATGAGGAAGGCGCCGTAAGAGTCACCCTACCTCCTCTCCCGCGACCACGTGCTCCACCTCCTCTCTTCTTCTTACCTCGTCCCCTGCTGGGCACCGCGGTCGACGAAGAAGGGCCCGGCGGTGTCGCCATACTGTCCAGCAACGCTCGGCGGAGAGGTGCGTGTGGAATGGAAGACCTTGCACCACGCGCCGACGAAGAAGGGGCCTCGGCGCGCTCCCGACCAGCGCCCAACATCTTTCAACACCTGCCATGACAAAGAATAAAGGAAATTAGTACAACATAAAAAAGTACCGACATGAATAATAATATGTATATCACTTAAGTGTATCATCATCAAGTACAACATAAAAAAATTGAATACCTGACACTACTAATAATCTCGATCAGTATCATCAATAAATGCATAATAATCATCATCACAATAATCAATGATGGGCTCATAGGGTTCATTGGCATCAATATGTGCAAGGCCACCTTAACATAATCGGTCAAGCATTGACAGGTCATCCGCATCAGTAACCTCTTCTTGTTCCGGCTCTTCTTGTTCCTCCTCTGGGTTGATGTTGGATTCATTGTCGCTGTCTACTTCAATGTTTTGGGGTGAAGTATAGCGGTTCTTGAAACGCTTTTTGGAAAGACGTGTCTCTTGGAAGAATTCTCCTTCATATGTGTCGGGGTTAATGTGAGGTTCATAATCCTCTTCCTTTGGGGGAGAAAGTCTAGCACGTGGCGGCACTTCATAAACGACATCCCAACCTTTCAGATTTGGATTAGTTTGGCAGGCCCACGGTAGATAGAATACTTGGGTCGCCTGTTGAGCTGTAATATAGACATCAGGAACATCTAAATGGGTGCTTTAGTTGATTTCAACTAGCCCTATATGTTCATGAGTCCTTCTAGTCACCTTCGGCTGAAACCAATAACATTTCAAGACTACGACATTCAGTGGGTTTTCACCATAGAACATAAGTTCATAAATTGCTTCAACTCTCCCATAATACTCGGTACCTCCTTCGCCGATAGAAGATACACAACAATTTGTAGACTTTCGGTCGGCCATAGATAGCTCTTTGCCATAGGTACGAAAGCGATACCCGTTGATGTCGTACTTGTCAAATGAACGGACCTTATAGTCAAAACCATTAGCGACTTGTCTCAATTCGGCGTCCATAGACTCTGAATTAGCCTACAAGTTTAATATGAAAGGATTGTTGCATTATGCACACGAATGAAATGAAATTGTCTAATAGAAATTACCGTTTGTTTGAACCAAGAGATGAAACCGGGATAGCCGCCTCCTTGCTTTGCGAGAAGCTCATACTCTTCGACGGAATCCTTTTGGATCTCCACTTCATACGAGAATATGGCGACGTATCGACTGTATGCCATATCCAGGAATAAGAGAAGTTCAAAGGAAATAGAAGTTGCAAAACAATGTACCGAGAACTTACTCGATGTACGGCCGCACTTCTATTAGGTTGTTGAAGATATACAACGAAATGGTCCGCCATTCTTCGTTATCCAAAGATACTGGATGTGAAACACTAGCTGGTGCGAGATTCCCTTTGAATAGGCTGAGGTTGGATCCACCCTTTTTAGGCTCGTCAGCATTGTACCGAGGCTTCGGATTATGCGAATGACGATTTTTGGCTTCGTAGTGCGCTGCTACGAAGTTTGCCGCCTCCTCTGTGATGAATGCCTCAGCCATCGATGCTTTAATTCTACGTTTATTTTTACATTTTTGTCGAAGCGTCTTCTACATCCTCTCAGTTGGGTAGCACCAACGATTTTGCATGCCCCCCCCAATCTTGCCTCAGTCGGGAGATGCAAAATCAAATGCTGCATTGGATTAAAGAAGCCCGATGGAAAGATCTTCTCTAACTTGCAGATCAACTCCGGCGCCAACTCTTCCATTTCTTCTGGCACGCCAGGCGATAGTTCTTTCGCACAAAGAACACAGAAGAAATAGCTGAGTTCTGCCAGTACTAGCCATTCATCCTCAGGGATGAAGCCACGCAACATCACCGGCATTACCCGCTCAATCCATATGTGCCAATCATGACTCTTGAGACCAAATATCTTCAGTTTATCAAGATTCGCTCCCCTCTTTAGATTCGCTGCATACCCATCGGGGAACATCAACTGCTGTTGCACCCACAAGAGAATTTCCCTCATAGCTGGCCTTCCAAGATTGAACCATGCCTTTGGCTTTGTCCAGTTCTGCTTTCCTTTCGGTTCTTTCATGTTTTGTAACGGCCTATCACATAGCGCCTCCAGATCGACTCTAGCCTTAGTATTATCCTTTGACTTCCCATCTATGCTGAACAATGTACCAAAAAGTGCCTCAGCGATATTCTTCTCAGTGTGCATCACGTCGATGTTGTGTGGGCAAAGGAGGTCTTTGAAGTAAGGCAGATCCCATAAGCATATTTTGTGGGTCCACACGTGCTTAGTATTATACCCCTTGAAGTACCCTGGACGTTGTGGATCTGGCTCGAGAGAGTTTAACTGATCCAGGGTCTGTTGGCCTGTCAATGCAGGTGGTGTAGAGTTTTTGACAACTCTACCCCTGATGAAGTTCTTCTTGTCTTTCCTGAACTTATGGCGAGGATCCAGGAACTGTCTATGCATGTCGAAGCAAGAAAACTTGCGACCGGCCTGAAGCCAACGAAACTCAAGAGCTCCCTTGCATGTGGGGCACGGGAACCTTCCATGCACACACCAGCCAACGAATAGCGCATACACCGGCAAGTCATGCGTCAAGTACATGTACCAGACACACATTATGAAGTTCTGTTTGCTAAAGGTGTCGTATGTCTTGAACCCATTATCCCAGGCTTCTTGCAATTCGTCCTTAAGCGGCTGCATGTACACATTCATATTTTTCCCTGGATAGTTGGGTCCTGGGATTATCAACGTCAGGAAAATGTTCTTTCTTTGCATAATCTGTCCGGGGGGAGATTGAGTGGAAAGACAAATATGCCAACAACTGTATTGGCCTGCCATCATACCAAACACACTGAACCCATCCGTGCTGATGCCGACTCGAGGATGCCTCGGATCTGCCGCTTTGTCAGCATGTAATTCATCAAACTTTTTCCACGCAACACCATCCGATGTGTGTACCATCATCAGATTCCCATCTGCATCTAGTTCGGTTCTTTTGCCTGTTTTGTGCCATGTCATCTGTCTGGCCGTCTCTTCGACCATGAAAAAGACGTTGAAGTCTTGGTATGATTGGCATATACCGAAGAACACTAACGGGGATTTTGGTCTGTCTCTTCTCACCCATACCGTTGTCTACCACAATATACCCGGAAGACTTGCAAATGGGACAATAGTTCAAGTCTACATAGTCAAGCCTAAATAAGGCACATCCTTTCTCACAGGCATGTATCTTCTCATAGGGCATCTTCAGTGCACGGAGGATTTTGTCCGACTGGTACAGGTTTGCAGGCACTACATGGCCTTTGGGTAGAAAGCGTCCAAATACTGTCATAATTGCGTCATGGCATTCTTTGCCAAGTTGAACTGAGACTTCAGAGCCATTACTTGTGAGATGGCATCCAACTGACAAAGCTCAGTGTGCTCGTGGAGCGGATGTTTTGAAGACTCCAACATTTCATTGAAGGCCTTTGCAGATTCCTCCATCTCCTCGTCTGAATCCCGAGCATCATCATAGTCTTGCACCATGTTTTCCATCCCGGTACCATGCTCGTCGGTGCGACGACGATCCACCTCAGCTCGGTCACGTTGGGCAGACTCACCATGAAATGTCCACACCGTATAGTCGGGCGTAAAACCACTCTTCTGCAGGTGTTTGCCCATTTCAGCCTTTGTCTTTTTTTCCCAATTGCCGCACCGGAAAGAGGGGCACCAGGTTTTCTTTTGTCCATTTGCAAATGCGTCTTGCACAAACCCCTTGGTTTTTATGAACCATTCAGCGCTCCATTTGTTCTGACCAGTGTGACTGGTATACATCCACGCACGGTCACTCATCTTGACTTTCAGAGCTACTGGACACACAACAATTATATATGTAATTCACCATGTATATATTCATCAGTTGATCTACTTTGTCAATTTTATTACGTCCATGCAACCTACACTCTAATAGGTAATCATAGGTCCTAATCCCACCAGTGTATGTGTAGATTGGGTTCATTTTCCCATGCTATGCCCCGGATCCGACGCAAAATTTCAGCAGCACCTCCCCGCTGTTCTCTTGATACACGTCTCTGCAATAAACAGAGAGGATGTGTACCCGGAGAACAACAGGGGAGGCACTGACGAAATTTATGTGTCGGATCCGGAGCAAAGCATATGGGAAAACGAACCCAATCTACACATACTCGGGCTGTCCATGGATAGCGTTGGACAATTCGAAAGAATCAAGGTTATAAATATGCAAATGCATGCATATTTATAACTATGACGCTTTCGAACGGGAGACACATATTGGTTACGCATACTGATGATTCAAGACACATATATAGCTAGCTATCAAGTTTCATCGAATAGATCAAATAATTAATGGGGGATGAGGACTTGTCATTTGTGCTCACCCACGAATGAAGGGGCAGAGCTCGTCAAACGCAGGCCGAGGTCGTCGAACACCAAATCTCGCAGCGATGAAACAACTGCACATTTAAAACTACATGATCAACACAATTATATATGATGTTTTTCATAACAAAATCGAAAAATATATGACCTAACTAATAATTCACAAATATATGACCCCGTCGGCCTCTGGAAGGCCAAAGAACACCTTTTCGGGAGGTGTCGGGGGTCGGGGTGTCCAGTCGGTGTCGGGGTGCCGTGTCGGGGTCGGGGTGCTGTTTCGGGGTCGGGGGGTCGGGTGTCGTGTCGATGTCGGG
>NC_057794.1:590540740-590586326 GCF_018294505.1 Triticum aestivum
ACTGGGGCGGCAGCGGGGTGGTGGGGCGACGGGGGGCAGCGAGGGGAGAGAAAGAGAGAGAGAGAGAGGGGCGGGGTGGGGCGGCCATTAACGTTAGTGGGGCCCTCCCTCTTTGTCGTCCGCCCCCCTTTGCCGTCCGCCTTTTTGCTCGTTGCCGTCCGCTAGCGGACGGCAAAGAGGGGGGCCGTTAGGTTTTTTTTGCAGCTCGTCAGTGGGGACCTCTTTGCCGTCCGCTAGCCGACGACAAAGAATCTTTGCCGTCTGCTAGCCGACGGCAAAGAACTAGTTGATGGCAAATTATGTCTTTGCCATCAGCCAGTTCTTTGTCGTCTGCTTTTTGATAGCTGATGGCAAAGAGCTTCTTTGTTGTCTGCTAGCTGACGGCAAAGAGCTGGCAGATGGCATAGTAGCTGATTTCAGTAGTGCTTGTTTCGAAGCATTGCAATACCGTTTGTGCTCACTTTTACCACTTGCTACCTTGCTGTTTTTATATTTTTATATTACAAAAACCTATATCTACCATCCATATTGCACTTGTATCACCATCTCTTCGCCGATCTATTGAGTGTGTTGGGGACACAAGAGACTCTTTGTTATTTGGTTGCAGGGTTCTTTGAGAGAGACCATCTTCATCGTACGCCTCCCATGGATTGATAAACCTTAGGTCATCCACTTGAGGGAAATTTGCTACTGTCCTACAAACCTCTGCACTTGGAGGCCCAACAACGTCTACAAGAAGAAGGTTGTGTAGTAGACATCAATGCTCCAGCGGTACTTGATCTAATTGCGCCAAATGTTACCGCAGCAGATAATGAGAAACTTACCAAGGCATTTACAGATGATGAGATAGCAGATGCAATGTTTCAAATTGGCCCCATGAAGGCCCCGGAGCGGATGGTTTCCCAACTCGGTTTCTTCAGCGTAATTGGGACACCTTAAAGGTGAGCGTTATTGCCGCGGTCAAGGAATTTCTTGCTTCGGGTGTGATGCCAGATGGTGTCAACTCTACATCCATTGTGTTAATCTTATTTACAAGGTAATCTCAAAGTGCTTGGTTATAGGTTGAGGCCAACATTGGATGTTTTATCTCTTCAGAGAAAAGTGCATTCATTCCTGGGAGAATGATCACAGATAATGTGTTGATTGTGTTTGAGTGCATCCATCATATTAAACAAGAGAAAGATCCTACTAAAAGTTTTTGTGCCTATAAACTAGACTTGGCAAAGCCATATGATAGGGTGAACTGGGATTTCTTGAAGCAAGTGATGCAAAAGTTGGGGTTCTCACATCGATGGGTTGACTGGATCATGGTTTGTGTCACATCAGTGAAATATTCAGTAAAATTTAATGGGACCCTCTTGGATTCATTTGCACCATCGTGCGGGCTTCAGCAAGGAGATCTGCTCTCCCCGTTTTTGTTCCTGTTTGTTGCTGATGGTCTGTTTGCTATACTACAAAAGGAAGTGCAGTTAAACAATATCTCCCATGTTAAGGTGTGCTCACATGCACCTGGTATTTCACATTTGTTGTTTGTTGATGATACACTTTTGTTCTTTCAAGCATCCCATGAACAAGCATTGAAAATTAAAGATAGTCTTGATCTCTATGAACAAGCTACTGGTTAATTATTGAATTACGATAAGTGCTTAATTTTATTTGGATCTGCCTGTCCAACGGAAGCCCAGGAGCAGGTGAGGGTGTTCCTTAAGATAACTAGTTCATTCTTTAAGGAAAAATATCTAGGACTTCCTACGCCAGAGGGGCGCGTGTGCAAGGGCTGGTTCCAAAATTTACAAACTAGTTGACAAAAAGGCTGCTTCAGTGGGGTGATGGGTTTCTTGATCAATCCGGGAGAGAAGCATTAATTAAGTTGGTGGCTCAAGCGCTACCTACTTATATCATGGGAGTGTTTAAGTTGCCATTTTCTGTTTGTGATGATCTCACCCGGATGGTGAGGAAGTTGTATTTGGGGTCAAAAGATGGGAAGAGAAAGGTTTATTGGAAGGCTTGGAATAATTAGTTGCAACCAAAGAAAAAATGCGGTGTTGGGTTTAGAGACTTCCGTATGTTCAACCAAGCATTACTTGTGAGGCAAGCATGGCGACTGATTGACAAGCTCGAGAGTTTATGTGCTAGGTTATTGAAGGCCCGCTACTATCCGAATGGAAACTTGGTAGATACGATTTTTGTTGGTAATGCATCATCTTGGTGGACTACTATTAGTAATGGCTTGGATTCGTTGAAGAAGGGACTGATTTGGAGAATTGAGAATGGAAGAAGTGTGCGTGTGTGGAGAGACAACTGGATTCCCAGACCACATTCTTATAAACCAATCTCTCCGCAAGGTAGATGCAGAATACACTTTGTTTTAGATCTGCTCAATGAAAATGGGGCGTGGAAACAGGACATACTTCATAAATATTTCTTACCCTGTGACGTTGTTGAGATTATGAAAATTTGATCTTCCCCAAGGCTTGAAGATGACACTCTTGCATGGGGACCAGTGAAGCTGGGCAACTTTTCGGTTAAAAGTGCCTACAATCTAGCATTCGAAGAGGTATTCCATGCCGAAGCTGTTGGATCGAGCAATAGGCCTGAAGGTGACCGAGCATACTAGAGAATGTTGCGTGCCAGCAATGTTCCTCCCACTGTTATTAATTTTGCTTGGCGGGTGTGTACTGATTCCCAACAGACATGGAAAAATAAGTGCAAGCGTAGCCTTGAAGTTACACCTATATGTCCAGTGTGTGGTGTTGAAGAGGAAGACAACTTTCACCCATTTTGCCGGTGTCCGCTAGCAAGAGATTTGTAGTGCTGCATGTCCTCCGTTTGGTCGCTTCCAAAGTTGGACGAGATTCCAAATTCTGGAAGGGAATGGTTGTTACATTTGCTTGAACGGGTGCCTGCTGAGATGAGAAACATGATCTTGATGACACTTTGGCGTAGCTGGTTTGTCCGTGATGAGGTCGTTCATGATAACAATCCGCCACTTGTAGAAGTGTCAAAGCAGTTCCTGTGCAGTTATTTGGAGACCTTGATGAACATCAAAATCAATTCAGTCCTTGATCCTTGCAAAGGTAAAACCCCAGTTTATGTTGTGCCTATACCAAAATCTCCGGTTTTGTCCACAGAAGTAGTTCCATCTTGGAGCCCGCCGAGTGCAGGGAAAGTTAAGTTGAACTCTGATGGTTCCTTCAACCGTGCATGGAAGAGCACGTGCTGGTATGGTTTTGAGAGATTCTAATGGTGCAACCATCTTTTCTTCATGTCGATGTTGTATAGATGCTGTGATGCCTTGGAAGCAGAATTGTGCGCTTGTATGGAGGGTTTATCTTCTGCCCTTATGAGAACGGAGCTACCTATCAAATTGGAGGTTGATTCCTTGGGATTAGTCAAGATGGTGCAGACAAATCACATCAACATATCAATTTATGCTTATCTTAGAGAGATCAAGCTGATGATGAGACTTCGGGAGACTAGTATTACTCATATTCGTAGACCCCAATATAAAGTTAGTGATTGTTTAGCTATCTTTGCTAGAGAGGAAGGTAGAACCATGACTTGGTTAGGTTCTGGACCTCGCAGAGTTTTGGAACTTGTTGTTTCAAATTGTAACACTGTTGGAGTTTGGGTAATACCAGTTTCTATTCACACAAAAATGTGAGGAACGATCGGAACAATGGGTCACTCAACATATAGTGCGGGGCAAAGCACCACCCATATCATGGTCTTCTTTGTCATTCAACATGGATACTAATAATGAAATAAAGGAACATAATACTAAGACTATACATTTGAGATGAGACACAGACCCATGATCTGTCTCGCCTTCCGGCCAACCAAAACTGCATCATACAAGGCAACCTGAAGGTTCTACTGGCAGAATGAGCTATCGAGAAAGGCATGTTGCCTATCATCTAGAAGTCTAATTTGTAAACAAAAATTCATCATGAATTAAACATATAAGAGTAGGTGCGGACTTGAGTTCCATTGTCGAAGGTCGTACAAGGGGATAAAAAACTGCTAATATGGATGGTCTCGCACTCAACCACACTGAACTACAAGCCAATATGGATGGCTTCGCCACGTGTCTCTCCCTATCAATATGGTGGAGCTTAGTGCATTGCTGGGGGGCTGTGCCCCCCTTCCCCTGGATTGGCACGAGCATAAATATTTTAAAGAGGTTAGATGATGAAATTTAATATGTTTACCCCCCAGTAGCTCATATATTCTATTTGCCCCCCCCCCCACAAAGAACTTGGTCGAGCTCCACCACTGCTCCTTATACATCATACACGGTCGTTTACACACCTTATCGTGGCTTTCATGTTTTCAATCACCTTTTGGCCAAAAATTTCGAGTGCGATACATCAGGAAAATAATTGGAATAATGGGTCACTCGACATAGATGACAGGAACCATCAAGCCAAAGCACCACCCACATCATGCTTTGTTCGTCGTGTCAACATTGCTACTACCAAAGAATAAAAGAATGAACGTAATACAAAGACCACACACTCAACATGAGATACCGATCCATGTTCCACCTCACGATTCCATCCAACCAAATCCTGATCGGACAAGACAACCCAACACTAGTAGAAAAAAGGTCAAACGTGAAGCACATTAGTGCCGGTTTGATTTTGGCCCGGTACTAATGGTACCATTAGTGCCGGTTCGAACGGATTTGCATTAATGCCGGTTCGTGTTGAACCTTTAGTTCCGGTTCGTGGCACGAACCGGTACTAAAGGGGTGGTGGCAGGCTGGCGTCAGGCCGGGGCCCCACGATCACCTTTAGTACCGGTTCGTGGCAAGAACCGGTACTAAGGGTCTAACCTTTAGTACCGGTTCGTGCCACGAACCGGTACTAAAGGGGTCTGACCTATAGTACCGGTTGGAGACACAAACCGGGACTATAGGGCAATTTTCAAACTTGAAAAAATCATAACTAAATCATCCTAATTCAGAAAAATACATATAATATATCAAAATTTGCAGAACAAAATCGTAACTGAACCAGTTTTCCGTTTCGACAATTTTTTAAAATCACAAAATTCCAAAGGGAAAATAGAGTTTTTGGGCGTTTTAAACGTTTTTTTGGACGTTTTTGGCGTTTAGTGCTAGGGTTTAGATTTCAGCGTTTAGGGTTAGGTTTTATGGTCTAAACCCTTAGTTTTTACTGTTTAGCATAGAGTTTCCGACGTTTTAAGTCCCGGGTTTAGGGTTTAGGACAATTTTTGAAATGACAAATTGTAAAAGGAAAAAAAGATATGCTCTAATTTATGTTTTTTTGAATTTTGGTTAAATCTTGTCAAACCGGTCAAACAACTGATTCAAGAAATATAGAGTGTTACTAAATAATTACGCAATAATATTAGTGTTACTAAATAAGTATCTCAGTTTTTTTGAATTTTGTTCAAATCTGGTCAAACTATGGTCAAAATACTTATTCAAGAAATATTAGTGTTACTACATAATTATTCAAGAATATTAGTGTTACTAAATAATTCTTTCAATTTTTGAATTTTGGTCAAATCTGGTAAAACTATGGTCAAACTGTGGTCAAACTATGGTCAAACTTATTCAAGAAATATTAGCGTTACTAAATAATTACTGTTTTTTTAGAATAATAGTTTCAAACTCAAACGGTGAAATGTGTGACTTCATGCTCAAGCTAAACTCTTGAGGGTTAACAGGATTGACAACTTACTATTGTCAGGAAAACAACAAGTGCAGACTCGGAAACGAAGGAGAATAGAACCTGAAAGTTAAGCATGCTCGGGCTAGAGTAGTGAGAGGGATGGGTGACCGGTCGGGAAGTTAGATGATTTGGAATGAGTGATCCACACTTGAGCAGTTAAGAGACGTGATTAGAGACTAAATCATCAAATAATTCAGAAAAAATAAAAATAAAAAAAATCAAAAAAAATTTCCAAATTTAAAAAAAAAAAACCTTTAGTACCGGTTGGTAACACCAACCGGTACTAAAGGTCCCCCGTACCAGGGCGCGAGCTCACGCCACGTGGTGGCACTTTAGCGCCGGTTCGTGCCGAACCGGTACTAAAGGGGGGGGGGGCTTTAGTGCCGAAACTTTAGTGCCGGTTCCATAACCGGCACTAAAGGCCCTTACAAACCGGTTTTAAAGCTCCGTTTTCTACTAGTGCAATGGACTTGTTGGCGTAAGAAATATAAAAACAAGACATGTAGCTATCTATTTAAAAGTCTAATTAGGAATCACATATTCGTCGTGAATTAAACATATGAAAGGGTTGATATGGTTGACTAGAGGGGGGTGAATAGGCAACTAACAATTTTTAGCTTTTCTTTAACAATTTAAACTTTGCATCAAAGTAGGTTGTCTAGATATGCAACTAGGTGAGCAACCTATATGATGCAACAAGGATAGGAACACAAGAAAGCAAGTGATACGAAACAAATAAGCTTGCACAAGTAAAGGCACGAGATAACCAAGAGTGGAGACAGTGGAGACGGGGATGTGTTGCCGAAGTTCCTTCCCTTTGAGAGGAAGTATGTCTCCGTTGGAGCGGTGTGGAGGCACAATGCTCCCCAAGAAGCCACTAGGGCCACCGTATTCTCCTCACGCCCTCACACAATGCGAGATGCTATGATTCCACTATTGGTGCCCTTGGAGGCGGCGACGGAACCTTTACAAACAAGGTTGGGGCAATCTCCACAACTCAATTGGAGGCTCCCAACAACATCACGAAGCTTCACCACAATGGACTATGGCTTCGCGGTGACCTCAACCGTCTAGGATGCTCAAACACCCAAGAGTAATAAGATCCACAAGGGATTAGTGGGGGGAATCAAATTTCTCTTGGTGGAAGTGTGGATCGAGGCCTTCTCAACCACTCCCGAGCAAATCAACAAGTTTGATTGGCTAGGGAGTGAGATCGGGTGAAAATGGAGCTTAGGGTTGGAAGAGATGAGTCAACGGGGAAGAAGGGGACCCCTTATATAGTGTAGGACAAAGATCCAACCGTTACCCACCAACCAGCCAGCGGCCAGCCGTACTACCGCGCCAGGCCAGCGGTACTACCACAGGCCCGCGCGGTACTACCGCTTGCTACCAAGTGGTACTACCACACGGCTATGTGGTACTACCGTACTAGCCCGCAGTACTGCCGCGACCCCAGCGACAACAAGGTCACATCTGACGCGCAGGAGCTAAGGGAAGTACTTCCGCAAGCGCGGTACTACCGCGCCTCCATGCGGTACTACCACCAGGCAGAAATCCCCAAGCCAGGGGGGAGGAAACATCCGTGCCTACTTCCGCAGAGAAACGGAAGAAGCAAAAACCCGACACAGTAGTACTGCCGAGGGGCGGTACTACTGCCTGACAGCATAGCGCGGTACTACCGCGGAGCGAAAGCAGTACTACCACGGTAGGTGCGGATGTAAAAAATTACATCCGCCCCTACTACCGTGAAGGTGCGGTACTAGCCTGGTGGGCAGCGGTAGTGCAACTCCAGGGGAGCGGTACTAACGTGGGCACCTGCGGTACTACCACGCCACCGCACGGTACTACCGTTGATGCCTACGGTACTACCGCTTTCCTGGGAGCAGTACTACCGCGACCCAATCCAGCAGCCAGAACCAGGGAGGCGAGAATGCGGAGGAAGCTCCAAGGGAAAAAGGAGGGGACAAGAAGGAGACGTGTACGTGATGATTCCACCCAAACCTTTCCAACGCGGACCCCCTCTTAATAGTACGGCTTTCCTACGACTCAAATCCACCCAAAAGAAACGTAGAAAAGATGCCGTCTTCAACAGTCTTCGAGGGGCACCCAACCATCTTGTGCCTAGCGATGAAATGTCTAGGATACTCAAGGCACACGATTAGTCCGCAAACATGTTGTCATCAATCACCAAAACACCTTAGGGATAAATATGCCCTTACAATCTCCCCCTTTTTGGTGGATTGATGACAATACGGGATTTGCACATGGGAAATAATATTAAGTAACCGCAAACCCCTCCTCTCTAGAATATAGACGGGCTCCCCCTAGATGTGTGCCACCTAGATGAGTGCTTTGGACTGCACGACACACATACTAGGATCAATGCTCCCCCTATATTATAGAGACAAGGCATATCTATCACTAGACAAGATCGCACAAACATAAGTTAACTAAGATAGATAGAGTGCATATGTCTTACACCATATGTCGGATAGGTCTCGAAGGCACAAACCAAACAAAAGCAAACGAAGCAAACGAGGTCCAAACGACAAAGCACAAAGCAAACAAACACACCAAGCACGACACAACGCAAATCCCTACACTCTCTCCCCCTTTGGCATCGAGACGCCAAAAAGGCAGAGAGGACACCTACACACACGGGGTGGCTCTGGCAGAGAAGTCGTCCCACTGCTCCTCGTGCTCCTCGTCAGACTCAGTGGCGGGGACGGTCTCCTCGATGTCTTCCTCTGAACTGGTCCACTTGTATCCTTGCTTCGACATCCAGGCAGCCTCAGGTGTGATGACGTCCTCAGACCCGCCAGACACATCCTCTCCAAAGAGCCTCATAACCTTCTTGTCACGGCGGCGACTCTCCTTGTCTGCCACGTGAGCCCTGTACTGTCCTTTGCCTGCATGCAGAAGAGAGTCTTCATTTTGTCCTTTAACTTCTTGGCCCACGACGGCTCAGAGGAAGGTGTGGTGGACCTAGCAGCACAGTCCTCAGAAACATTCTCAGCAGCAGCCTCCTCCTCACCAGCAGCCCTTCTAGCAGAAGAGGCCTCAGCACAGGTAGTGGTGTTGGCCCAGTTGGGCTTGACGCGGAGGCTGATGGACTCATGGGGAATCCAGTCTGGAGCAAGGAACTCATCACCAGGGTACATCTTCTCCCAAGTGGTGGAGAGCAGCAGAAACAGGTACGGTCCATAGATAGGGACCTTGCCAGTGAACACCGCAAACCGAAGCTCACACCACACGATGTGTGAGACATCAAGTGGTAGAGTCTAAGATGAATGTGCCTCTGCACAAAGGAGCAACATGTCCACTAGATAGGCATGGACCTTCTCCTTGTCGCCAATGCGTGGGAACAGAGTGTTGCGGAAGATGCGATGCATGATATCCGGAAAGGAGTTCAACACCCAAGTTGACTTGCCATTGGGGAGCACCTTCTCAACAAGGAAAGGCCGAAGCAGGTTCTTGTTGGCAGACTCAGAGTTGGCGTGGGGGCGAACACCAACGGGGGTGTGAAGCCCGTCATCAGGAAGGTGAAGCAGATCCATGAACTTTTTCCATGTAGCAGACAGCTGACGGCCGTTGGTCATCCAGGTCATCCTCCGCTCATCCCCGGGATGAAAGTACATTGAGGCAAAGAACTGACAGATAAGCTCAGGGTCATAGTCAAGGTAAAAGGAGATCACCGGCTCAATAGCAAACTGCTCCACCAAGTCCAGAGCCTCTCAAAAATAGTCACGAAACTTGTCCTTCTGCATGTGATGCATGTCTATCCACTTGACATCCATGAAGGTATTCTGCTTGCTCTTGATCACATCCAGATAGATGAGAGCCTATTGCTTGGTCCAGAACAACTCGGTGCCTCTGAGCATAGCCCGAGGATTCACATAGGGATTGATCCTCCGGCGTTCGACATACTCGAAGATTGAAATCTCGTCCATGCCCTTAGAAGGTTCCTTTTGCTTGCTGGCAGTGGTCTTGACATTGCGCTTGGGGGCATTGGAGCCCTCTGGGGCTTCATCTTGGGGGTTGCAGAGACGCTTGGATCCAGTGTCACGACTGGGATTGGAACGGCGAGAGCCACCACCTGACACACAAAACGCAAAACACCCACGACAAACAAGAGGGATCAATGCAAAGACCACAACAAAACAAAAGATACATGCAGAAAGCACACAAGATAATTGCCTAGAGAGAGATTTGACCCCTACGGTAGTACTGCCAAGTGCTGCGGAACTAAGATAGTACTACCGCTCTTAGACGCGGTAGTACCGTGTAAGGTCACGGTAGTACCGGGTCTAGGAGTGGTAGTATGAGCTTAGTGCCTCGGCTAGCGCGGTAGTACCGCGTCTGACGGGCGGTAGTACCGCACGAGCGGTAGTACCGCACATGAGACACGAAAGTACCGCACCGCATCAGATCTGAACAAGCTCAAATCTGAGAAAAGCCCGCGAAACCGTGGCGGTACTACGGTTGGACAAATCTACCACAAGACAACATATCAAGTGTGATTCCTACGCAACACGACTCTCCTACATCCTACTCTTGCATAGATTTGGCCTAAAATCTCAAGAACAACAAGCATCTCCCAAAAACCTTAGAAGCGAGAGAACAACCAAGAAAAAGAGGGATTTGGGGAAAAACCTTGGTCCATGGCAAGAGGAAGTGGTGGGGAACGATCCCACTGGTCGAAATCCGAGGAGAGTGGCCGGAGACGGAGATCCCGCGAGGGCCTCCGGCGCCATTCTTGAGCACGAGAGAGAGAGAGAGAGACGTGGGGAGAGAGACAAGTGAATGGGTATGGGGAGTTGGAACTCTCCTGCCCGAGTCATAACCCCCAGCTCCCTCGACGGCGCGGTAGTACCGTGCCCCATCACGGTAGTACCACTCGGCGCGGTACTTCCGAAGTACCGCACCTGAGCAGTAGTACCGTGCTATGGCGCGATAGTACCGTGCCTCTCAAAGCAGTAGTACCTTGGCAAGCCGCGGTAGTACCGTGGGCTCGAGAATATGCATGTTTCAAGCACACGAAAAACGGTGTCTTTGCACAAACACTCTAAGGCAACACGACACCACAAGACCACGCAACACACAAAAGGCAGAAAGGCACACGACAAAACGAAACAACCACGAGACACCACCTCTCCAAAGAGAGGGCAGTGGTCGTAGCCACCTATGTTTGAGTCAATTGGTATGGCACCGCGAAGAATTATCCTTAGGTCCATGACCAAAACTCGTCTTTGAAGCACAAGTACCATCAAACATGGCTAATGTGAAAGACTTGATCAAATTATGCATAATGGGGGGAGGGAGAGTTCATTGAGAGAACATCACTCCCCCTATGTCCATGCCTACATCTAAACGAGACAACACGTTGAGTGTGGTGGGGTGTGCAAGGGTTCAAGCAACATTGCTCGAATCAATGATATTTAGCTCATGCCATAACTCGCGAAATCTTGCTTCACCAAGGGCTTCGTGAAAATATCTGCAAGGTTATGATGAGTGTTGACATAGTTGAGCTCGATATCTCCTCGCCTAATGTGATCTCGAATGAAGTGATACCGGATCTCGATATGCTTCGTCTTGAAGTGTTGCACCGGGTTGAGAGAGATCTTGATGGCACTTTCATTGTCACACCAAAGAGGCACTTTGTCACAAATGACATTGTAATCCTTTAAAGTTTGCCTCATCCATAAGAGTTGTGCACAACAACTACCGGCCGCCACATACTCCGCTTCGGTGGACGAGAGAGACACACAACTTTGCTTTTTGGAAGACCAACTTACCAAAGAGCAACCAAGGAATTGGCACCCTCCGGAAGTGGACTTCCTATCCACTTTGTCTCCCGCCCAATCGGAATCCGAATACCCTACAAGCTTGAAGTTTGCTCCTCTTGGGTACCATAAGCCAAAGTTTGGGGTATGAACCAAATATCGAAAGATTCGTTTGACCGCCACATAGTGACTTTCCTTAGGTGCGGCTTGAAACCATGCACAAATTCCCACACTCAACATGATATCCGGTCTAGATGCAGAAAGGTAAAGCAAGGAGCCTATCATAGAGCGATATACCTTTTGATCCACCGCTTTACCATTGGGATCTATGTCAAGTTGGCACTTGGTGGGCATTGGAGTGGAAGCCGGCTTGATATCACTTAGCTTGAATCTTTTGAGCATGTCTTGAGTATATTTGGCTTGATTGATGAAGGTTCCTTCTCTTCTTTGCTTCACTTCGAACCCTATAAAGAACTTCAACTCTCCCATGGAAGACATCTCGAACTTTGAGGTCATGAGAGCGGCAAATTCCTCATTGAAAGCTTTGTTAGGGGAACCAAAGATGATATCATCAACATATAATTGGCACACAAACAACTCCCCTTTGACCTTCTTAGTAAAAAGAGTGGGGTCGATTAGCCCAACTTCAAAACCACGGTCTTGTAACAACTCGGTAAGGTGGTCATACCACGCACGTGGGGCTTGTTTAAGGCCATAGAGTGCCTTATCGAGTTGATACACATGATCGGGAAAGTAGGGATCCTCAAACCCGGGGGGTTGCTTGACATAAACCAATTCATTAATGGGACCATTAAGAAAATCACTCTTCACATCCATTTTTTGTAACTTAAAGTTGTGATGAGAAGCATAAGCAATAAACATCCGAATAGATTCGAGACGAGCAACGGGAGCAAAGGTTTCACCGTAGTCGATACCCTCGACTTGGGAGTAGCCTTGTGCTACCAAACGAGCCTTGTTATGAATGATAATCCCATGTGCATCTTGCTTGTTCTTGAATATCCACTTGGTTCCAATGACATTGTGGTTCCCCGTCGGTCTTGGCATCAATCTCCACACTTTGTTGCGCTCGAAGTTGTTGAGTTCTTCATGCATGGCATTGAGCCAATCCGGATCTTTTAGCGCCTCATAGACCTTGTGGGGTTCGACACAAGAGACAAACGCGTGATGCTCACAATAGTTTGCTAATTGTCTATGAGTGCTTACCCCCTTTCTTAAGCTTCCAAGCACATTCGTCCTGAGATGATCCTTGGTGGAGAGCTTGGAAGCAACCTTGGCGGCACGACGCTCCAATTCCTCCTCGGGGGTGAGACGAGGAGTGGTCACTTGATCATCTTAAGCGTCGTCTTGAGCTTGTTCTTGTTCTTGAACTTGCTCGGAGGAGAGAACTTGACCTTGGGCATCACTTGATGTGTCAACACCGTCTTGAGCGTGATCTTGCCCTTGGTCATGTTCTTGAGGATGAGGGCCTTCATGTTGTTCTTCGGAAGCGTGTGGGCCTTGGGTTGGTGATGGCTCCACTTGAGTGGAGCTTTGTCCTTATCCTTCGGCCACAAGGGGTTCCTCAATGGGTAGGATAAAGCCAACACCCATTCTTCTTATGGCTTGGGGAGGAATTTCATCACCTACATCACAAGTGCCACTTTGCTCCACTTGGGAGCCGTTATTCTCATCAAACTCCACGTTACATGTCTCCTCAATAAGTCCTGTGGATTTATTGAGGACACGGTAAGCATGAGAGTTTGTAGCATAACCAACAAATATGCCCTCATAAGCTCTAGCCTCAAATTTAGACAACTGAACACCTTTCTTGAGAATGAAACACTTACACCCGAACACCCGAAAGTACTTGAGGTTGGGCTTGTTACCGGTGAGTATCTCATATGGAGTCTTGTTCAAGCCCTTGCGGAGGTAGAGCCGATTGGATGCATGACACGCGGTGTTGATGGCTTTGGCCCAAAAGTTGTACAGAGACTTGAACTCTGCCATCATGGTCCTTGCCGCATCCATCAACATCCGGTTCTTCCTCTCCGCAACACCGTTTTGTTGAGGGGTGTAAGGTGCGGAATATTGATGCTTGATCCCCTCATCACTAAGAAACTCATCCAAGGTGTAGTTCTTGAACTCGGTGTCGTTGTCACTTCTTATTGTCAAGATCTTTGCATTGTGTTGATGTTGTGCTTCATTTGCAAAGTCAATGATGGTTTGTTGGGTCTCGCTCTTCCTCTTGAAGAAATACACCCAAGTGTATCTTGAGTAGTCATCCACAATCACCAAGCAATACTTCCTACCCCCAAGACTATCGAAGGATGTGAAGGAAATATGCCCTAGAGGCAATAATAAAGTTATTATATATTTCCTTATATCATGATAAAGGTTTATTATTCATGCTAGAATTGTATTAACCGGAAACATAATACATGTGTGAATACATAGACAAACAGAGTGTCACTAGTATGCCTCTACTAGACTAGCTCGTTAATCAAAGATGGTTATGTTTCCTAACCATGAACAAAGAGTTGTTATTTGATTAAACGAGGTCACATCATTAGTTGAATGATCTGATTGACATGACCCATTCTATTAGCTTAGCACCCGATCGTTTAGTATGTTGCTATTGCTTTATCCATGACTTATACATGTTCCTATGACTATGAGATTATGCAACTCCCGTTTTCCGGAGGAACACTTTGGGTACTACCACACGTCACAACGTAACTGGGTGATTATAAAGGAGTACTACAGGTGTCTCCAATGGTCGATGTTGGGTTGGCGTATTTCGAGATTAGGATTTGTCACTCCGATTGTCGGAGAGGTATCTCTGGGCCCTCTCGGTAATACACATCACATAAGCCTTGCAAGCATTACAACTAATATGTTAGTTGTGAGATGATGTATTACGGAACGAGTAAAGAGACTTGCCGGTAACGAGATTGAACTAGGTATTGGATACCGACGATCGAATCTCGGGCAAGTAACATACCGATGACAAAGGGAACAACGTATGCTGTTATGCGGTCTGACCGATAAAGATCTTCGTAGAATATGTAGGAGCCAATATGGGCATCCAGGTCCCGCTATTTGTTATTGACCGGAGACGTGTCTCGGTCATGTCTACATTGTTCTCGAACCCGTAGGGTCCGCACGCTTAAGGTTACGATGACAGTTATATTATGAGTTTATGCATTTTGATGTACCGAAGGTTGTTCGGAGTCCCGGATGTGATCACGGACATGACGAGGAGTCTCGAAATGGTCGAGACGTAAAGATTGATATATTGGAAGCCTATATTTGGATATCGGAAGTGTTCCGGGTGAAATCGGGATTTTACCGGAATACCGGGAGGGTTACCGGAACCCCCCGGGAACCATATGGGCCATCATGGGCCTTAGTGGAAAGGAGAAAGGGGCAGCCCAAGGGGGCTGCGCGCCTCCCCCCTTCCCCTAGTCCTATTAGGACTAGGAGAGGTGGCCGGCCACCCCTCTCCCTCTTTCCCCCTTGGGAATCCTAGTTGGAATAGGATTGGGGGGGGAGTCCTACTCCCGGTAGGAGTAGGACTCCTCCTGCGCCTCTCCCTCTTGGCCGGCGCCCCCTTCCCCCTTGGCTCCTTTATATACGAAGGCAGGGGCACCTCTAAACACACAAGTTGACACAAGTTGATCCACGTGATCTATTCCTTAGCCGTGTGCGGTGCCCCCTGCCACCATATTCCTCGATAATACTGTAGCGGAGTTTAGGCGAAGCCCTGCTGCTGTAGTTCATCAAGATCGTCACCACGCCGTCGTGCTGACGAAACTCTTCCCCGACACTTTGCTGGATCGGAGTCCGGGGATCGTCATCGAGCTGAACGTGTGCTCGAACTCGGAGGTGCCGTAGTTTCGGTGCTTGATCGGTTGAATCGAGAAGACGTACGACTACTTCCTCTATGTCGTGTCATCGCTTCCGCAGTCGGTCTGCGTTGGGTACGTAGACAATACTCTCCCCTCGTTGCTATGCATCACCATGATCTTGCATGTGCGTAGGAAATTTTTGAAATTACTACGTTCCCCAACAGTGGCATCCGAGCCTAGGTTTTATGGTTTGATGTTATTTGCACGAGTAGAACACAAGTGAGTTGTGGACGATACAAGTCATACTGCCTACCAGCATGTCATACTTTGGTTCGGCGGTATTGTTGGACGAGACGACCTGGACCAACCTTACGCGTATGCTTACGCGAGACCGGTTCCCTCGACGTGCTTTGCACATAGATGGCTTGCGGGCGACTGTCTCTCCAACTTTAGTTGAACCAAGTATGGCTACGCCCGGTCCTTGAGAAGGTTAAAACGGAGTCTATTTGACAAACTATCGTTGTGGTTTTTGATGCGTAGGTGAGATGAGTTCTTACTTAAGCCCGTAGCAGCCACGTAAAACTTGCAACAACAAAGTAGAGGACGTCTAACTTGTTTTTGCAGGGCATGTTGTGATGTGATATGGTCAAGGCATGATGCTAAATTTTATTGTATGAGATGATCATGTTTTGTAACCGAGTTATCGGCAACTGGCTGGAGCCATATGGTTGTCGCTTTATTGTATGCAATACAATCGCGATGTAATGCTTTACTTTATTACTAAACGGTAGTGATAGTCGTGGAAGCATAAGATTGGCGAGACGACAACGATGCTACGACGGAGATCAAGGTGTCACGCCGGTGACGATGGTGATCATGACGGTGCTTCGGAGATGGAGATCACAGGCACAAGATGATGATGGCCATATCATATCACTTATATTGATTGCATGTGATGTTTATCTTTTATGCATCTTATATTGCTTTGATTGACGGTAGCATTATAAGATGATCTCTCACTAAATTATCAAGAAGTGTTCTCCCTGAGTATGCACCGTTGCGAAAGTTCTTCGTGCTGAGACACCACGTGATGATCGGGTGTGATAGGCTCTACGTTCAAATACAACGGGTGCAAAACAGTTGCACACGCGGAATACTCAGGTTATACTTGACGAGCCAAGCATATACAGATATGGCCTCGGAACACGGAGACCGAAAGGTCGAGCGTGAATCATATAGTGGATATGATCAACATAACGATGTTCACCATTGAAAACTACTCCATCTCACGTGATGATCGGTTATGGTTTAGTTGATTTGGATCACGTGATCACTTAGAGGATTAGAGGGATGTCTATCTAAGTGGGAGTTCTTAAGTAAATTTGATTAACTGAACTTAAACTTATCATGAACTTAGTACCTGATAGTATCTTGCTTGTTTATGTTGATTGTAGATAGATGGCTCGTGCTGTTGTTCCGTTAAATTTTAATGCGTTCCTTGAGAAAGCAAAGTTGAAAGATGATGGTAGCAATTACACGGACTGGGTCCGTAACTTGAGGATTATCCTCATTGCTGCACAGAAGAATTACGTTCTGGAAGCACCGCTAGGTGCCAGGCCTGCTGCTAGAGCAACACCAGAAGTTATGAACGTCTGGCAGAGCAAAGCTGATGACTACTCGATAGTTCAGTGTGCCATGCTTTACGGCTTAGAATCGGGACTTCAACGACGTTTTGAACGTCATGGAGCATATGAGATGTTCCAGGAGTTGAAGTTAATATTTCAAGCAAATGCCCGGATTGAGAGATATGAAGTCTCCAATAAGTTCTATAGCTGTAAGATGGAGGAGAACAGTTCTGTCAGTGAGCATATACTCAAAATGTCTGGGTATAATAATCACTTGATTCAATTGGGAGTTACTCTTCCGGATGATTGCGTCATTGACAGAATTCTCCAGTCACTGCCACCAAGCTACAAAAGCTTCGTGATGAACTATAATATGCAAGGGATGAACAAGACTATTCCCGAGCTCTTCGCAATGCTGAAAGCTGCGGAGGTAGAAATCAAGAAGGAGCATCAAGTGTTGATGGTTAACAAAACCACTAGTTTCAAGAAAAAGGGCAAAGGGAAGAAGAAGGGGAACTTCAAGAAGAACAGCAAGCAAGTTGCTGCTCAAGAGAAGAAACCCAAGTCTGGACCTAAGCCTGAAACTGAGTGCTTCTACTGCAAGCAGACTGGTCACTGGAAGCGGAACTGCCTCAAGTATTTGGCGGATAAGAAGGATGGCAAGGTGAACAAAGGTATATATGATATACATGTTATTGATGTGTACCTTACTAATGCTCGCAGTAGCACCTGGGTATTTGATACTGGTTCTGTTGCTAATATTTGCAACTCGAAACAGGGACTACAGAATAAGCGGACACTAGCAAAGGACGAGGTGACGATGCGCGTAGGAAACGGTTCCAAAGTCGATGTGATCGCGGTCGGCACGCTACCTCTACATCTACCTTCGGGATTAATATTAGACCTAAATAATTGTTATTTGGTGCCAGCGTTGAGCATGAACATTATATCTGGATCTTGTTTAATGCGAGACGGTTATTCATTTAAGTCAGAGAATAATGGTTGTTCTATTTATATGAGTAATATCTTTTATGGTCATGCACCTTTGAAGAGTGGTCTATTTTTGATGAATCTCGATAGTAGTGACACACATATTCATAATGTTGAAACCAAAAGATGCAGAGTTGATAATGAAAGTGCAACTTATTTGTGGCATTGTCGTTTAGGTCATATCGGTGTAAAGCGCATGAAGAAACTCCATACTGATGGACTTTTGGAACCACTTGATTATGAATCACTTGGTACTTGCGAACCGTGCCTCATGGGCAAGATGACTAAAACACCGTTCTCCAGTACTATGGAGAGAGCAACAGATTTGTTGGAAATCATACATACCGATGTATGTGGACCAATGAATATTGAGGCTCGTGGCGGATATCGTTATTTTCTCACCTTCACAGATGACTTAAGCAGATATGGGTATATCTACTTAATGAAACATAAGTCTGAAACATTTGAAAAGTTCAAAGAATTTCAGAGTGAAGTTGAAAATCATCGTAACAAGAAAATAAAATTTCTACGATCTGATCGTGGAGGAGAATATTTGAGTTACGAGTTTGGTGTACATTTGAAAAATTGTGGAATAGTTTCGCAACTCACGCCACCCGGAACACCACAGCGTAATGGTGTGTCCGAACGTCGTAATCGTACTTTACTAGATATGGTACGATCTATGATGTCTCTTACTGAGTTACCGCTATCATTTTGGGGTTATGCTTTAGAGACGGCCGCATTCACGTTAAATAGGGCACCATCAAAATCCGTTGAGACGACGCCTTATGAACTTTGGTTTGGCAAGAAACCAAAGTTGTCGTTTCTTAAAGTTTGGGGCTGCAATGCTTATGTGAAATAGCTTCAACCTGATAAGCTCGAACCCAAATCGGAGAAATGTGTCTTCATAGGGTATCCAAAGGAAACTATTGGATACACCTTCTATCACAGATCCGAAGGCAAGATTTTTATTGCTAAATTCGGAAACTTTCTAGAGAAGGAGTTTCTCTCGAAAGAAGTGAGTGGGAGGAAAGTAGAACTTGACGAGGTAACTGTACCTGCTCCCTTATTAGAAAGTAGAACATCACAGAAAACTGTTTCTGCGACACCTACACCAATAAGTGAGGAAGCTAATGATGATGATCATGAAACTTTAGATCAAGATACTATTGAACCTCGTAGATCAACCAGAGTGAGATCCGCACCAGAGTGGTACGGAAATCCTGTTCTGGAAGTCATGCTACTAGATCATGATGAACCTACGAACTATGAAGAAGCGATGATGAGCCCAGATTCCGCAAAGTGGCTTGAAGCCATGAAATCTGAGATGGGATCCATGTATGAGAACAAAGTATGGACTTTAGTTGACTTGCCCAATGATCGGCAAGCAATTGAGAATAAATGGATCTTTAAGAAGAAGACTGACGCTGATGGTAATGTTACTGTCTACAAAGCTCGACTTGTCGCAAAAGGTTTTCGACAAGTTCAAGGGATTGACTACGATGAGACTTTCTCACCCGTAGCGATGCTTAAGTCTGTCCGAATCATGTTAGCAGTTGCCGCATTTTATGATTATGAAATTTGGCAGATGGATGTCAAAACTGCATTCCTGAATGGATTTCTGGAAGAAGAGTTGTATATGATGCAACCGAAAGGTTTTGTCGATCCAAAGGGAGCTAACAAAGTGTGCAAGCTCCAGCGATCCATTTATGGACTGGTGCAAGCCTCTCGGAGTTGGAATAAACGCTTTGATAGTGTGATCAAAGCATTTGGTTTTATACAGACTTTCGGAGAAGCCTGTATTTACAAAAAAGTGAGTGGGAGCTCTGTAGCATTTCTAATATTATATGTGGATGACATATTACTGATTGGAAATGATATAGAATTTCTGGATAGCATAAAGGGATACTTGAATAAAAGTTTTTCAATGAAAGACCTCGGTGAAGCTGCTTACATATTAGGCATAAAAATCTATAGAGATAGATCAAGACGCTTAATTGGACTTTCACAAAGCACATACCTTGACAAGATTTTGAAGAAGTTCAAAATGGATCAAGCAAAGAAAGGGTTCTTGCCTGTGTTACAAGGTGTGAGATTGAGTAAGACTCAAAGCCCGACCACTGCAGAAGATAGAGAGAAAATGAAAGATGTTCCCTATGCTTCAGCCATAGGCTCTATCATGTATGCAATGCTGTGTACCAGACCTGATGTATGCCTTGCTATAAGTTTAGCAGGGAGGTACCAAAGTAATCCAGGTGTGGATCACTGGACAGCGGTCAAGAACATCCTGAAATACCTGAAAAGGACTAAGGATATGTTTCTCATATATGGGGGTGACAAAGAGCTCACCGTAAGAGGTTACGTTGATGCAAGCTTTGACACTGATCCGGACGATTCTAAATTGCAAACCGGATACGTGTTTACATTAAACGGTGGAGCTGTAAGTTGGTGCAGTTCTAAACAAAGCGTCGTAGCGGGATCTACATGTGAAGCGGAGTATATAGCTGCTTCGGAAGCAGCGAACGAAGGAGTCTGGATGAAGGAGTTCATATCCGATCTAGGTGTCATACCTAGTGCATCGGGTCCAATGAAAATCTTTTGTGACAATACTGGTGCAATTGCCTTGGCAAAGGAATCCAGATTTCACAAAAAGACCAAACACATCAAGAGACGCTTCAACTCCATCCGGGATCTAGTCCAGGTGGGAGACATAGAGATTTGCAAGATACATACGGATCTGAATGTTGCAGACCCGTTGACTAAGCCTCTTCCACGAGCAAAACATGATCAACACCAAGACTCCATGGGTGTTAGGATCATTACAGTGTAATCTAGATTATTGACTCTAGTGCAAGTGGGAGACTGAAGGAAATATGCCCTAGAGGCAATAATAAAGTTATTATATATTTCCTTATATCATGATAAAGGTTTATTATTCATGCTAGAATTGTATTAACCGGAAACATAATACATGTGTGAATACATAGACAAACAGAGTGTCACTAGTATGCCTCTACTAGACTAGCTCGTTAATCAAAGATGGTTATGTTTCCTAACCATGAACAAAGAGTTGTTATTTGATTAAACGAGGTCACATCATTAGTTGAATGATCTGATTGACATGACCCATTCTATTAGCTTAGCACCCGATCGTTTAGTATGTTGCTATTGCTTTATCCATGACTTATACATGTTCCTATGACTATGAGATTATGCAACTCCCGTTTTCCGGAGGAACACTTTGGGTACTACCAAACGTCACAACGTAACTGGGTGATTATAAAGGAGTACTACAGGTGTCTCCAATGGTCGATGTTGGGTTGGCGTATTTCGAGATTAGGATTTGTCACTCCGATTGTCGGAGAGGTATCTCTGGGCCCTCTCGGTAATACACATCACATAAGCCTTGCAAGCATTACAACTAATATGTTAGTTGTGAGATGATGTATTACGGAACGAGTAAAGAGACTTGCCGGTAACGAGATTGAACTAGGTATTGGATACCGACGATCGAATCTCGGGCAAGTAACATACCGATGACAAAGGGAACAACGTATGCTGTTATGCGGTCTGACCGATAAAGATCTTCATAGAATATGTAGGAGCCAATATGGGCATCCAGGTCCCGCTATTGGTTATTGACCGGAGACGTGTCTCGGTCATGTCTACATTGTTCTCGAACCCGTAGGGTCCGCGCGCTTAAGGTTACGATGACAATTATATTATGAGTTTATGCATTTTGATGTACCGAAGGTTGTTCGGAGTTCCGGATGTGATCACGGACATGACGAGGAGTCTCGAAATGGTCGATACGTAAAGATTGATATATTGGAAGCCTATATTTGGATATCGGAAGTGTTCCGGGTGAAATCGGGATTTTACCGGAATACCGGGAGGGTTACCGGAACCCCCCGGGAACCATATGGGCCATCATGGGCCTTAGTGGAAAGGAGAAAGGGGCAGCCCAAGGGGGCTGCGCGCCTCCCCCCTTCCCCTAGTCCTATTAGGACTAGGAGAGGTGGCCGGCCACCCCTCTCCCTCTTTCCCCCTTGGGAATCCTAGTTGGAATAGGATTGGGGGGGGAGTCCTACTCCCGGTAGGAGTAGGACTCCTCCTGCGCCTCTCCCTCTTGGCCGGCGCCCCCTTCCCCCTTGGCTCCTTTATATACGGAGGCAGGGGCACCTCTAAACACACAAGTTGACACAAGTTGATCCACGTGATCTATTCCTTAGCCGTGTGCGGTGCCCCCTGCCACCATATTCCTCGATAATACTGTAGCGGAGTTTAGGCGAAGCCCTGCTGCTGTAGTTCATCAAGATCGTCAACACGCCGTCGTGCTGACGAAACTCTTCCCCGACACTTTGCTGGATCGGAGTCCGGGGATCGTCATCGAGCTGAACGTGTGCTCGAACTCGGAGGTGCCGTAGTTTCAGTGCTTGATCGGTTGAATCGAGAAGACGTACGACTACTTCCTCTACGTCGTGTCATCGCTTCCGCAGTCGGTCTGCGTTGGGTACGTAGACAATACTCTCCCCTCGTTGCTATGCATCACCATGATCTTGCATGTGCGTAGGAAATTTTTGAAATTACTACGTTCCCCAACAGGATGGAGCCCCAAAGAGATCCATGTGAAGGAGCTCCAAAGGCCTCTTTGAGTAAATGATAGTCGTGGGAGGGTGAGCCTTCTCATGTAGCTTTCCTTCGATACAAGCACTGCAAGCACGGTCTTTAGCAAAACTAACATTCGTTAGTCCATGGACATAGCCCCCCTTGAGGAGACTTTGCAAAGATCTCATATTGACATGGGCTAGACGGCGATGCCAAAGCCATCCCACATCAACTTTAGCCATTAGGCATGTCGCGGTCTTAGTGGGTCGCTCCGAAAAGTTAATCACATATAGATCGTTCTCGACATGCCCAACAAAGGCTACTTTAAGAGTCTTGCTCCATAAGAGGGTCACGGTATCAATATCAAAGAAAGTGGCAAAGCCCATGATTGCAAGTTGACGAACGAAAAGTAAATTGTATGCAAGGGACTCAACAAGCATGACCTTATCGATTGTGAGATCATGAGAGATGACCACCTTGCCAAGTCCCAATACCTTCGAGGATGAGGCGTCACCCCACTCGACATTGGTGGGCATAGATGGAATCTTGTGCACGTCCACCACCAAGTCCTTGCTTCTGGTCATATGATTTGTAGCTCTGCTATTGAGCAACCATGATCCCCCACCGGAAGCAAACACCTACAAGAGATTAATGCTTGGTTTTAGGTACCCATTTTGTAATGGGTCCTTTGATGTTAGTAACAAGGGTCTTTGGAACCCAAATAGACCATTCAATGTATTCATGAGGAGAACCAACAAATTTGGCATAGACATTCCCATCACTAGCACAACATAACACATAAGAAGGGTTAAAGTCGCCGGCTTTGGTGCGAGGAATGACATTGCCCTTTTTGACAACGCCACCCTTCGCATTGTTCTTCTTCTTCTCCTCGGAGGCACTTTCTCCCTCCTTCACAAAGATTTGCATGAGAGGAGGAGGTCGTTTGATCTTGTCATTCTTCTTCTTGTTCTTGGAGTCGGGCACGTACCCAACCCCTTCCTTGGCCACAACTCCCTTTTGGTTGATCAAGAGGTCGTTGAGGTTCTTCTTGCCTTGTATGCAAGTCGCAAGACCTCTCTAAATTTGCCCCTTTAGCTTAGCGTTCTCCTCAATGAGATGCACATGCTCACAACATGGGTTAGTAGCATTTGCATTATCAATTAACATCATATGAGGAAAAATGGCTTTTTCCTTGGTTAGCTTTACTTGAAGTTGATCATGAGACTCTTTGAGGCTAGCATGAGCACCCTTCAAGACCTTGTGAGCCTTGTCAAGTAGATCAAACTCCTCTTTGAGTCTAGCAAGATCAACCTCAAGTTCGGCCTTCTCGGAGTTTAGCACATGAGAAACAATGAGGATATGATCATAATCTTTCTTTAACTTAGCATGATCAACGTTGTGTGACTCCTCAAGAGCCAAACGAAGACCACGCTCTTCCTCAAGAGCATTGGAAAGATCTGAAATCTCATCGGCATAGTCACGACTATGCCCTTCCATCTTAGTGATGGTGTCTTCGTGAGCCTCGATCATGTCATTGGCTTCACCAAGTTGTTCCAAGAGAGCAACAAAGTGCTTCTTGGATTTTCCCTTAAGTTTCCCATAAAGGCCTCAAACTCATTTGCCTCCACATTAGCTCCCTCAAGTTCATTAATACTATCTGTCGGAGAAGGATGATTAATGATGGTAGTTTTGATGTTGGGGGTTACCTTGTTGGTGGCTTTAGCCATGAGACACTTGGCGGTGATGCTCTCATTGGGTGAGTCGAAGAGAGACACCCGTGGAGTTGTCGCAATGGCAACGGAGGCCATGGCAACCGACTCATCACCTTTGTCATCATCATCATCCTCATTGTACTCTTCTTGTACCACCAATGCCTTGGGAGGAGTCTTCTTGGTGAAGTTGCTCTTGTTGGGGAACGAATTGGCCTTGTCCTTTAGGATGAGCTTGCCACCATTGTCTTCCCTCTTCTCATACGGGCACCCCGCAACAAAATGACTCACGTTGCCACAATTGTAGCAAGTCCTTACATGTTTCTTGCTCTTCGTGTCACTTGAGTTGTTTCTGCTAAAGTTTGGCCTCGAGTTTTTCTTGCTCCAAAATTGCCTTGAAGCGAGTGCCATGTTTTCATGATACGCATACTTTGTATCTTCGGGGTTGCTCTCCTCTTCTCCCTCTTCTTCTTCAATGGTGAGCTTGGCCTTCAATGCAAGGTTGGGCTTCTTTGCCCTTTGAGAACGAAGCACCACATTGTCGGTAGTCTTGTCCAAAATGTTCATGGCCACAAACTCATCCAACACTTCGCTTGAGGTCAAAGTGTGGAAGTCCGGTCTTTCACGAATGATGGAGGACATGGCCTTGTGGTAGGGCATTATTGCCTTGAGGAATTTGCGCTTGATCCAATTGTCATCCGTGTCCTTGCCCCCGTGATCTCGTAGTGAGACCGCGAGTTTGGTTACTCTCCGATAAAGCTCATGAGGTTCTTCATTTTCTTTCATTGCAAACTCATCGGCCTCATCTTGCACCACTTCATAGTTGGAGCGTTGAATGCTTGCGCTTCCCTGGTAGAGAGAGACAACACAATGCCATGCGTCTTTGGCCAAGGCGAAGGGCCGAAGATGAGGTAGGTCTTCGGGTGGAATTGCATCTTGAATGATGAAGAGAGCATTCTCATTGAATTGATTATCCGCGGCTTCTCGAGGAGTGAAGTCGCTTGGATCATGCGGATAGAAACCTTCTTCAATGATTCTCCAAAGGTTAGTGTTCACATCATTTAAATGACGTTTAAAGCGGTAAACCCAAGAATCAAAGTCCTCATTTTTCACAATCTTAGGGGGAGGACCGGCATGATTCAAATAAGTGGAAGGAACCGGTCCACCATAAACAAGTGGTGGTTCCACATGAGCAAAGATGTCGGTGCCATTTTTACCACTAGAAGAAGGAGCCTTTTCACTACTAGCTTCCCCCTTATCGGAGATAGCATCCGTCACCTTGTCGGTGGGATCACCCACTTTCAACAGTGCGGTGGACAGTTTAAGCCCCTCAAGGAATTTAGTAAACATGCTTTCAACCTCGATCGTCATGGAGGTTTTCAATGTCTCCAAGGCCACATTGAACTCCTCACGAGAGACCGAGGTTCCCCCATCGACCGTAGAAGAGGTCGGATTCGCACCGGAGTGCTCCTCCACACTGTCTATGGTATCAACCATACTCTTCGGATGGTAAAGTCCTTAATAAAGAGATGAGGCTCTCATACCAATTGAAAGGATCGATATGATTGACTAGAGGGGGGTGAATAGGCAACTAACAATTTTTAGCTTTTCTTTAACAATTTAAACTTTGCATCAAAGTAGGTTGTCTAGATACGCAACTAGGTGAGCAACCTATATGATGCAACAAGGATAGGAACACAAGCAAGCAAGTGATATGAAACAAATAAGCTTGCACAAGTAAAGGCACGAGATAACCAAGAGTGGAGACGGTGGAGACGAGGATGTGTTGCCGAAGTTCCTTCCCTTTGAGAGGAAGTACGTCTCCGTTGGAGCGGTGTGGAGGCACAATGCTCCCCAAGAAGCCACTAGGGCCACCATATTCTCCTCACGCCCTCAAACAATGCGAGATGCCGTGATTCCACTATTGGTGCCCTTGGAGGCGGCGACCGAACCTTTACAAACAAGGTTGGGGCAATCTCCACAACTCAATTGGAGGCTCCCAACGACACCACAAAGCTTCAACACAATGGACTATGGCTTCGCGGTGACCTCAACCGTCTAGGATGCTCAAACACCCAATAGTAACAAGATCCGCAAGGGATTAGTGGGGGAATCAAATTTATCTTGGTGGAAGTGTGGATCGAGGCCTTCTCAACCACTCCCGAGCAAATCAACAAGTTTGATTGGCTAGGGAGTGAGATCGGGCGAAAATGGAGCTTAGAGCAATAATGGAACTTAGGGTTGGAAGAGATGAGTCAACAGGGAAGAAGGGGACCCCTTATATAGTGTAGGACAAAGATCCAACTGTTACCCACCAACCAGCCCGTGGCCAGCGGTACTACCGCGCCAGGCCAGCGGTACTACCGCGCCAGGCCAGCGGTACTACCGAAGGCCCGCGCGGTACTACCGCTTGCTACCAAGCGGTACTACCGCACGGCTATGTGGTACTACCGTACTAGCCCGTGGTACTGCCGTGACCCCAGTGACAGCAAGGTCAGATCTGACGCGCCAGAGCTAAGGGCGGTACTTCCGCAAGCGCGGTACTACCACGCCTCCATGCGGTACTACCGCCAGGCAGAAATCCCCTAGCCAGGGGGGAGGAAACATCCGTGCCTACTTCTGCAGAGAAACGGAAGAAGCAAAAACCCGACACAGTAGTACTGCCGAGGGGCGGTACTACTGCCTGACAGCATAGCGCGGTACTACCGGGGAGCGAAAGCGGTACTACCGCGGTAGGTGCGGATGTAAAAAATTACATCTGCCCCTACTACCGCGAAGGAGCGGTACTAGCCTGGTGGGCAGCGGTAGTGCAGCTCCAGGGGAGCGGTACTACCGTGGGCACCTGCGGTACTACCGCGCCACCGCACGGTACTACCGCTGATGCCTACGGTACTACCGCTTTCCTGGGAGCAGTACTACCGCGACCCAATCCAGCAGCCAGAACCAGGGAGGCGAGAAAGCGGAGGAAGCTCCAAGGAAAAAAGGAGGGGACAAGAAGGAGACATGTACGTGATGATTCCACCCAAACCTTTCCAACGCGGACCCCCTCTTAATAGTACGGCTTCCCTATGACTCAAATCCACCCAAAAGAAACGTAGAAAAGACGCCGTCTTCAACAGTCTTCGAGGGGCACCCAACCGTCTTGTGCCTAGCGATGAAATGTCTGGGATACTCAAGGCACACGATTAGTCTGCAAACGCGTTGTCATCAATCACCAAAACACCTTAGGGATAAATATGCCTTCACAATCTCCCCCTTTTGGTGGATTGATGACAATACGGGATTTGCACAAGGGAAATAATATTAAGTAACCGCAAACCCCTCCTCTCTAGAATATAGACGGGCTCCCCCTAGATGTGTGCCACCTAGATGAGTGCTTTGGACTGCACGACACACATACTAGGATCAATGCTCCCCCTATATTATAGAGACAAGGCATATCTATCACTAGACAAGATCGCACAAACATAAGTTAACTAAGATAGATAGAGTGCATATGTCTTACACCATATGTCGGATAGGTCTCGAAGGCACAAACCAAACAAAAGCAAATGAGGCAAACGAGGTCCAAACGACAAAGCACAAAGCAAACAAACACACCAAGCACGACACAACGCAAATCCCTACACTCTCTCCCCCTTCGGCATCGAGACGCCAAAAAGGCAGAGAGGACACCTACACACACGGGGTGGCTCTAGCAGAGAAGTCGTCCCACTACTCCTCGTGCTCCTCGTCAGACTCAGTGGCGGGGACGGTCTCCTCGATGTCTTCCTCTGAACTGGTCCACTTGTATCCTTGCTTCGACATCCAGGCAGCCTCAGGTGTGATGACGTCCTTAGACCCGCCAGACACATCCTCTCCAAAGAGCCTCATAACCTTCTTGTCACGGCGGCGACTCTCCTTGTCTGCCACGTGAGCCCTGTACTATCCCTTTGTCTGTATGCAGAAGAGAGTCTTAATTTTGTCCTTTAACTTCTTGGCCCACGACGGCTCAGAGGAAGGTGTGGTGGACCTAGCAGCACGGTCCTCAGCAACATTCTCAGAAGCAGCCTCCTCCTCACCAGCAGCCCTTCTAGCAGAAGAGGCCTCGACACGGGTAGTGCTGTTGGCCCAGTTGGGCTTGACGCGGAGGCTGATGGACTCATGGCGAATCCAGTCTGGAGCAAGGAACTCATCACCAGGGTACATCTTCTCCCAAGTGGTGGAGAGCAGCAGAAATAGGTACGGTCCATAGATAGGTACCTTGCGAGTGAACACCGCAAACCGAAGCTCACACCACACGATGTGTGAGACATCAAGTGGCTGAATCTGAGATGAACGTGCCTCTGCACATAGGGGCAACATGTCCACTAGATAGGCATGGACCTTGTCCTTGTCGCCAATGCGTGGGAACAGAGTGTTGCGGAAGATGCAATGCATGATATCCAGAAAGGAGTTCAACACCCAAGTTGACTTGACATTGGGGAGCACCTTCTCAACAAGGAAAGGCTGAAGCAGGTTCTTGTTGGCAGACTCAGAGTTGGCGTGGGGGCGAACACCAACGGGGGTGTGAAGCCCGTCATCAGGAATGTGAAGCAGATCCATGAACTCTTTCCATGTAGCAGACAGCTAACGGCCGTTGGTCATCCAGGTCATCCTCCGCTCATCCCCGGGGTGAAAGTACACTAAGGCAAAGAACTGACAGATAAGCTCAGGGTCATAGTCAAGGTGAAAGGAGATCACCGGCTCAATAGCAAACTGCTCCACCAAGCCCAGAGCCTCTCCAAAATAGTCATGAAACTTGTCCTTCCGCATGTGATGCATGTCTATCCACTTGACATCCACGAAGGCATTCTGCTTGCTCTTGATCACATCCAGATAGATGAGAGCCTGTTGCTTGGTCCAGAACAACTCGGTGCCTCTGAGCATAGCCGAGGATTCACATAGGGATTGATCCTCCGGCGTTCAACATACTCCAGAGGTTCCTTTTTCTTGCTCGCAGTGGTCTTGACATTGCGCTTGGGGGCATTGGAGCCCTGTGTGGCTTCATCTTGGGGGTTGCGCAGACGCTTGGAGCCAGTGTCACGACTGGGATTGGAACGGCGAGAGCCACCACCTGAGACACAAAACGCAAAACACCCACGACAAACAAGAGGGATCAATGCAAAGACCACAACAAAGCAAAAGATACATGCAGAAAGCACACAAGATAATTGCCTAGAGAGAGATTTAACCCCTACGGTAGTACTGCCAAGTGTTGCGGAACTAAGATAGTAGTACCGCTCTTAGACGTCGTAGTACCGTGTAAGGTCAGGTAGTACCGGGTCTAGGAGCGGTAGTACGAGCTTAGTGCCTCAGCTAGCGCGGTAGTACCGCGTCTGATGAGCGGTAGTACCGCACAAGCTAGCGCGGTAGTACCGCACCTGACGGGCGGTAGTACCGCACGAGCGGTAGTACCGCACATGAGACACGGTAGTATCGCACCTCGTCAGATCTGAACAAGTTCAAATCTGAGAAAAGCCCGCGAAACCGCGGCGGTACTACGGTTGGACAAATCTACCACAAGACAACATATCAAGTATGATTCCTACGCAACACGACTCTCCTACATCCTACTCTTGCATAGATTTGGCCTAAAATCTCAAGAACAACAAGCATCTCCCCGAAAACCTAGAAGCGAGAGAACAACCAAGAAAAAGAGGGATTTGGGGAAAAACCTTGGTCCATGGCAAGAGGAAGTGGTGGGGAACGATCCCACCGGTCGGAATCCAAGGAGAGTGGCCGGAGACGGAGATCCGGCGAGGGCCTCCGGCGCCGTTCTTGAGCACGAGAGAGAGAGAGAGACGTGGGGAGAGAGACAAGTGAATGGGTATGGGGAGTTGGAACTCCCCTGCCCGAGTCATAACCCCCACGCTCCCTCGACAGCGCGGTAGTACCATGCCCCATAGCGGTAGTACCGCTCGGCGCGGTACTTCCAAAGTACCGCACCTGAGCGGTAGTACCGTGCTATGGCGCGGTAGTACCGTGCCTCTCAAAGCGGTAGTACCGCGGCAACCCGCGGTAGTACCGTGGGCTCGAGAAGATGCACATTTCAAGCACACGAAAAACGGGGTCTTTGCACAAACACTCCGAGACAACATGACACCACAAGACCACGCAACACACAAAGGCAGAAAGGCACACGACAAAACGAAACAACCACGAGACACCACCTCTCCAAAGAGAGGGCAGTGGCCGTAGCCACCTATGTTTGAGCCAATTGGTATGGCACCGCGAAGAATTATCCTTGGGTCCATGACCAAAACTCGTCTTTGAAGCACAAGTACCATCAAACATGGCTAATGTGAAAGACTTGATCAATTTATGCATAATGGGGGAGGGAGAGTTCATTGAGAGAACATCACTCCCCCTATGTCCATGCCTACATCTAAACAAGACAACACGTTGAGTGTGGTGGGGTGTGCAAGGGTTCAAGCAACATTGCTCAAATCAATGATATTTAGCTCATGCCTTAACTCGCAAAATCTTGCTTCATCCAAGGGCTTCGTGAAAATATCTGCAAGGTTATCATGAGTGTTGACATAGTTGAGCTCGATCTCTCCTCGCCTGATGTGATCCCGGATGAAGTGATACCGGATCTCGATATGCTTCGTCTTGAAGTGTTGCACCGGGTTGAGAGAGATCTTGATGGCACTTTCATTGTCACACCAAAGAAGCACTTTGTCACAAATGACACCGTAATCCTTTAAAGTTTGCCTCATCCATAAGAGTTGTGCACAACAACTACCGGCCGCCACATACTCCACTTCGGTGGACGAGAGAGACACACAACTTTGCTTTTTGGAAGACCAACTTACCAAAGAGCAACCAAGGAATTGGCACCCTCCGGAGGTGGACTTCCTATCCACTTTGTCTCCCGCCCAATCGGAATCCGAATACCCTACAAGCTTGAAGTTTGCTCCTCTTGGGTACCATAAGCCAAAGTTTGGGGTATGAACCAAATATCGAAAGATTTGTTTGACCGCCACATAGTGACTTTCCTTAGGTGCGGCTTGAAACCATGCACAAATTCCCACACTCAACATGATATCCGGTCTAGATGCAGAAAGGTAAAGCAAGGAGCCTATCATGGAGCGATATACCTTTTGATCCACCGCTTTACCATTGCGATGTATGTCAAGTTGGCACTTGGTGGGCATTGGAGTGGAAGCCGGCTTGATATCACTTAGCTTGAATCTTTTGAGCATGTCTTGAGTATATTTGGCTTGATTGATGAAGGTTCCTTCTCTTCTTTGCTTCACTTCGAACCCTAGAAAGAACTTCAACTCTCCCATGGAAGACATCTCGAACTTTGAGGTCATGAGAGCAGCAAATTCCTCATTGAAAGCTTTGTTAGGGGAACCAATGATGATATCATCAACATATAATTGGCACACAAACAACTCCCCTTTGACCTTCTTAGTAAAAAGAGTGGGGTTGATTAGCCCAACTTCGAAACCACGGTCTTGTAACAACTCGGTAAGGTGGTCATACCACGCACGTGGGGCTTGTTTAAGGCCATAGAGTGCCTTATCGAGTTGATACACATGATCGGCAAAGTAGGGATCCTCAAACCCGGGGGGTTGCTTGACATAAACCAATTCATTAATGGGACCATTAAGAAAATCACTCTTCACATCCATTTTTTGTAACTTAAAGTTATGATGAGAAGCATAAGCAATCAACATCCGAATAGATTCAAGACGAGCAACGGGAGCAAAGGTTTCACCGTAGTCGATACCCTCGACTTGGGAGTAGCCTTGTGCTACTAAACGAGCCTTGTTATGAATGATAATCCCATGTGCATCTTGCTTGTTCTTAAATATCCACTTGGTTCCAATGACATTGTGGTTCCCCGTCAGTCTTGGCATCAATCTCCACACTTTGTTGCGCTCGAAGTTGTTGAGTTCTTCATGCATGGCATTGAGACAATCCGGATCTTTTAGTGCCTGATAGACCTTGTGGGGTTCAACTCAAGAGACAAACGCGTGATGCTCACAATGGTTTGCTAATTGTCTATGAGTGCTTACCCCCTTTCTTAAGATTCCAAGCACATTCGTCCTGAGATGACCCTTGGTGGAGAGCTTGGAAGAAACCTTGGCGGCACGACGCTCCAATTCCTCCTCGGGGGTGAGACGAGGAGTGGTCACTTGATCATCTTGATCGTCGTCTTGAGCTTGTTCTTGTTCTTGAACTTGCTCGGAGGAGAGAACTTGACCTTGGGCATCACTTGATGTGTCAACACCGTCTTGAGCGTGATCTTGCCCTTGGTCATGTTCTTGAGGATGAGGGCCTTCATGTTGTTCTTCGGAAGCGTGTGGGCCTTGGGTTGGTGATGGCTCCACTTGAGTGGAGCTTTGTCCTTCTCCTTCGGCCACAAGGGGTTCCTCAATGGGTAGGATAAAGCCAACACCCATTCTTCTTATGGCTTGGGGAGGAATTTCATCACCTACATCACAAGTGCCACTTTGCTCCACTTGGGAGCCGTTATTCTCATCAAACTCCACGTTACATGTCTCCTCAATAAGTCCCGTGGATTTATTGAGGACACGGTTAGCATGAGAGTTTGTAGCATAACATCTTAAGATACAAATCAATCAAAATGCTAATGTCACCTAGATACTCCAATGTCACCTCAAGTATCCGTGGGTATGATTATACGATATGCATCACACAATCTCAGATTCATCTATTCAACCAACACATAGAACCTCAAAGAGTGCCCCAAAGTTTCTACTGGAGAATCACGACGAAAACGTGTGCCAACCCCTATGCATAGGTTCATGGGCGGAACCCGCAAGTTGATCACCAAAACATACATCAAGTGAATCATGTGATATCCCATTGTGTCACCACAGATACGCACGGCAAGACATACATCAAGTGTTCCCAAATCTTTAGAGACTCAATCCGATAAGATAACTTCAAAGGGGAAACTTAGTCCATTACAAGAGAGTAGAGGGGGAGAAGAAACATAAGATCCAACTATAAAAGCAAAGCTCGTGATACATCAAGATCGTGCCAAATCAAGAACACGAGAGAGAGAGAGAGATCAAACACATAGCTACTGGAACATACCCTCAGCCTCAAGGGAGAACTACTCCCTCCTTGTCATGGAGAGCACCAGGATGATGAAGATGGCCACCGGAGAGGGATTACCCCTCCGGCAGGGTGCCGGAACGGGTCTAGATTGGCTTTCAGTGGCTACGGAGACTTCTGGCGGTGGAACTCCCGATCTATTGTGCTCCCCGATCGTTTTAGGGTATATGGAGATATATAGGCGGAAGAAGTATGTCAGGGGAGCCACGAGGGGCCCACTAGGGTGGAGGGCGCGCCCAGGAGGATGGGCGCGCCCCCTACATCGTGGCTTCCTCGAAGCTTCCTTGACGTGGACTCCAAGTCTCCCGGGTTGCTTTCCTTCCAAAAATAAGTTCTGTGAAGTTTCAGGTCAATTGGACTTCGTTTGATTTTCCTTTTCTGCGATACTCTAAAACAAAGAAAAAACAGAAACTGACACTGGGCTCTGGGTTAATAGGTTAGTCCCAAAAATAATATAAAAGGGTATAATAAGGCCCATAAACATCCAAAATAGAAGATAATATAGCATGGAGCAATAAAAAATTATAGATGCGTTGGAGACGTATCACCCTCCTCGAGTCACTCGAGTCGGAGCACGAGGTGTAGGCGAATGGCGGAGATGGACGAGCTCTTCACCGAGCTTGAGGAAGAGGACAAGGACAAGCCAGACGTGCGCCTAGCCGCCAATTAACACAAAACCGGTGGCTCCAGCATCAACATCTCTGACTATGAGGTCGAGTAGTTTAGTGGTTGGTGGTTGTAATTTAAATCCATCATGTCGTTGCATGGATTTGTATGAAAATTGCAACAAAAAATGCTCACTATGATTGTTTGAGATAAAATTTAGGGTATGTCTGGTCACCGTCTGCGAATGCGCTGGTGCGTTCACGGGCGCTTGGCAACTCACATTAGAGCATTTCCGGCCGCGTCTCAAACATGCCCTCTTCAGGCGATTTTTCCGCGCCGGCGCCCAAAAATCGGCTCAGTCACGTCCCCAGGAGCCTGTTTTTCGCCGGTTTGGCCCGAAACTGGCGCCGGCGGACTCAGGCCAAACCCGGCATGCTGGGAGCGCCCGGAGGCGCCGGAGCGAGCGATTTTGGCACGAAGCTGGATGGGTTCGCCGAGTCAGCGAGACGCCGCGTCGTCGTCCTCATCACCTTGGTTCCCGCGGGAATCAATGTGAAGGCTGCAGCGCTACCACGCCGGTCAGCCTCCATTGATGCCTCATGGATGGCGCAGTGAAGGCGCCGTGACGCGCGTCCCGCCCTCTCCCGCTGCGGCTATAAAAGGAGACCTCCCTGCAGGTGGATGCCACAGTTCACATTCCCCTCCCCTCTCCGGCGCACAAAGCGGCACTCTTTCCCCTTTCCCGCCGACGAACAAATGGCCGAGAGGTTTCTAGGCGACGGCGCGGCTCTGGGTTAATAGGTTAGTCCCAAATATAATATAAAATTTTATAATAAAGCCCATAAACATTCAAAACAGAAGATAATATAGCATGGAGCAATCAAAAATTATAGATATGTTGGAGACGTATCAGCATCCCCAAGCTTAATTCCTGCTCGTCCTCGAGTAGGTAAATGATAAAAATAGAACTTTTGATGCGGGGTGCTACTTGGCATAATTTCAATGTAATTCTTCTTAAATGTGGTATGAATATTCAGATCCGAAAGATTCAAGATAAAAGTTCATATTGACATAAAAATAATAATACTTCAAGCATACTAACTAAGCAATCATGTCTTCTCAAAATAACATGGCCAAAGAAAGTTCATCCGTACAAAATCATATAGTTTAGTCATGATCCATTTTCGTCACACAAGAATGCTCTCATTATGCACAACCCCGATGATAAGCCAATCAATTGTTTCATACTTTAGTAATATCAAACTCATAAACCTTCACACAATATATGAGCGCGAGCCATGGACATAGCACTATGGATGGAATAGAATATGATGATGGGGGTATGTGGAGAAGACAAAAAAAAGGAGAAAGTCTCACATCAACGAGGCTAATCAATGAGCTATGGAGATGCCCATCGATTGAAGTCAATGCAAGGAGTAGGGATTGCCATGCAACGGATGCACTAGAGCTATAAATGTATGAAATCACAACAAAAAAAATTAAGTAGGTGTGCATCCAACTTGCTTGCTCACGAAGACCTAGGGCACTTGAGGAGGCCCATTGTTGGAATATACAAGCCAAGTTCTATAATGAAAAATTCCCACTAGTATATGAAGGTGACAAAACAAGAGACTCTCTATCATGAGGATTATGGTGCTACTTTGAAGCAGAAGTGTGGCAAAGGATAGTAGCATTATCCCTTCTCTTTTTTTCTCTCATTTTTTGGGGCCTTCTCTTTTTTTATGGACTTTCTCTTTTTTGGGGGGCCTTCTCTTTTTTTATGGCCTTTCTCTTTTTTTATTCCTCACTTGGGACAATGCTCT
The DNA here is from genome assembly GCF_018294505.1 of Triticum aestivum. Classification (NCBI taxonomy): domain Eukaryota; kingdom Viridiplantae; phylum Streptophyta; class Magnoliopsida; order Poales; family Poaceae; genus Triticum; species Triticum aestivum. The sequence goes on from NC_057794.1 coordinate 590,576,552, forward strand.
AGAAAATGATGATCATCACACTTCTATTTATTTAGAACTCAATGATTACAACTCGATACTAGAACAAAGTATGACTCTAAATGAATGCCTCCGGCGGTGTACCGGGATATGCAATGAACCAAGAGTGACATGTATGAAATAATTATGAATGGTGGCTTTGCCACAAATACTATGTCAACTACATGATCATGCTAAGCAATATGACAATGATGAATGTGTCATGATAAACGAAATGGTGGAAAGTTGCATGGCAATATATCTCAGAATGGCTATGGAAAAAAGCATAATAGGTAGGTATGGTGGCTGTTTTGAGGAAGATATAACGAGGTTTGTGTGTGAAAGAGTGTATCATATCACGGGGTTTGGATGCACCGGCGAAGTTTGCACCAACTCTCAATGTGAGAAAGGGCAATGTATGGTACCGAAGAGGCTAGCAATGATGGAAGGGTGAGAGTGCGTATAATCCATGGACTCAACATTAGTCATCAAGAACTCACATACTTATTGCAAAAATCTACAAGTCATCAAAAACCTCAGCACCACGCGCATGCTCCTAGGGGGATAGATTGGTAGGAAAAGACCATCGCTCATCCCCGACCGCCACTCATAAGGAAGACAATCAAATAACACCTCATGTTTCAAATTTGTCACATAACGTTTACCATATGTGCATGCTACGGGACTTGCAAACTTCAACACAGGCATCTCTCAATTTCACAACTACTCAACTAGCATGACTTTGATATTATTACCTCCATATCCCAAAACAATCATCAAGCATCAAACTTCTCTTAGTATTCAAAACACTCCTAAGAAATTTTTACTAATCTTGAATACATAGCATATTAGGATTATTTAAGAAAATTACCATGCTATTTAAGACTCTCAAAATAATCTAAGTGAAGCATGAGAGTTCATCTATTTCTTCAAAATAAAACTACTACCATGCTCTAAAAGATATAAATGAAGTACTAGAGCAAATGACAAACTACTCCGAAAGATATAAGTGAAGATCAATGAGTAGTCGAATAATTATGCAAGTATGTGAAGACTCTCTAACATTTAATAATCTCAGATCTTGGTATTTTATTCAAACAGCAAGCAAAACTAAATAAAATAAAATGACGCTCCAAGCAAAACACATCTCATGTGGCGAATAAAAATATAGCTCTAAGTAAAGTTACCGATGAACGAAGACGAAAGAGGGGATGCCTTCCGGGGCATCCCCAAGCTTAGGCTCTTGATTGTCCTTGAATATTACCTTGGGGTGCCTTGGGCATCCCCAAGCTTTGGCTCTTGCCACTCCTTATTCCATAGTCCATCGAATCTTTACCCAAAACTTGAAAACTTCACAACACAAAACTTAACAGAAAACTCGTAAGCTCCGTTAGTATAAGAAAATAAATCACCACTTCAAGGTACTGTAATAAACTCATTCTTTATTTATATTTGTGTTGAACCTACTGTATTCCAACTTCTCTATGGTTTATAAACTCTTTTACAAGCCATAGATTCATCAAAATAAGTAAACAACACAATGAAAACAGAATCTGTCAAAAACAGAACAGTCTGTAGTAATCTGAATCAAACGTATACTTCTGGAACTCGTAAAATTCTCAAATAAATTTCTGGGCGTGAGGAATTTATATATTAATTATCTGAAGAAACAATTAACTCAATAGCACTCTCCAAATAAAAATGGCAGCAATTATCGTGAGCACTAAAGTTTCTGTTTTTTACAGCAAGATCAACAAGACTTTCCCCAAGTCTTCCCAAAGGTTCTACTTGGCACAAACACTAATTAAAAGCATAAAACCACATCTAAACAGAGGCTAGATGAATTATTTATTACTAAACAGGAGCAAAAATCATGGAACAAAAATAAAGTTGGGTTGCCTCCCAACAAGCGCTATCGTTTAACGCCCCTAGCTAGGCATGATGATTTCAATGATGCTCACATAAAAAATAAGAATTGAAACATAAAGAGAGCATCATGAAGGATATGATTAGCACATTTAAGTCTAACCCACTTTCTATGCATAGGAATTTTGTGAGCAAACAACTTGTGGGAACAATAATCAACTAGCATAGGAAGGCAAAACAAGCATAACTTCAAAATTTTAAGCACATAGAGAGGAAACTTGATATTATTGCAACTCCTACAAGCATATATTCCTCCCTCATAATAATTTTCAGTAGCATCATGAATGAATTTAACAGTATAACCAGCACCTAAAGCATTCTTTTCATTATCTACAAGCATAGAAAATTTACTACTCTCCACATAAGCAAAATTCTTCTCATGAATAATAGTGGGAGCAAACTCAACAAAATAACTATCATGTGAGGCATAATCCAATTTAAAACTAAAATCATGATGACAAGTTTCATGGATATCATTATTCTTTATAGCATACAAGTCATCACAATAATCATCATAGATAGCAACTTTGTTCTCATAATCAATTGGAAGCTCTTCCGAGATAGTGGATTCATCACAAAATAAAGTCATGACCTCTCCAAATCCACTTTCATCAATATAATCATCATAAATAGGAGGCATGCTTTCATCATAATAATTTTGCTCATCAAAATTTGGGGACAAAAAACATCATATTCATCAAACATAGCTTCCCCAAGCTTGTGTCTTTGCAAATCATTAGCATCATGGATATTCAAGGAATTCATACTAACAAAATTGCAATCATGCTCATCATTCAAATATTTAGTGCCAAACATTTTAATGAATTCTTCTTCTAACACTTTGGCACAATTTTCCTTTCCATAATACTCACGAAAGATATTAAAAAATGAAGAGTATGAGGCAAACTTAATTCCTTTTATAAACTAAACTAGTGCTAAAACAAGAAACTAAAAGACTTGATTGCAAGATCTAAAGATATACCTTCAAGCGCTAACCTCCCCGACAATGGCGCCAGAAAAGAGCTTGATGTCTACTACACAATCTTCTTCTTGTAGACGTTGTTGGGCCTCCAAGTGCAGAGGTTTGTAGGACAGTAGCAAATTTCCCTCAAGTGGATGACCTAAGGTTTATCAATCTGTAGGAGGCGTAGGATGAAGATGGTCTCTCTCAAGCAACCCTGCAACCAAATAACAAAGAGTCTCTTGTGTCCCCAACACACCCAATACAAGGGTAAATTGTATAGGTGCACTAGTTCGGTGAAGAGATGGTGATACAAGTGGTATATGGATAGTAGATAAAGGTTTTTGTAATCTGAAATTATAAAAACAGCAAGGTAACTAATGATAAAAGTGAGCGTAAACGGTATTGCAATGATAGGAAACAAGGCCTAGGGTTCATACTTTCACTAGTGCAAATTCTCAACAATAATAGCATAATTGGATCGCATAACTATCCCTCAACATGCAACAAAGAGTCACTCCAAAGTCACTAATAGCGGAGAACAAACGAAGATATTATGATAGGGTACGAAACCACCTCAAAGTTATTCTTTCCAATCAATCCGTTGGGCTATTCCTATAAGTGTCACAAACAGCCCTAGAGTTCGTACTAGAATAACACCTTAAGACACAAATCAATCAAAACCCTAATGTCACCTAGATACTCCAATGTCACCTCAAGTATCCGTGGGTATGATTATACGATATGCATCACTCAATCTCCATCTATTCAACCAACACATAGAACCTCAAAGAGTGCCCCAAAGTTTCTATCGGAGAATCACGACGAAAACGTGTGCCAACCCCTATGCATAGGTTCATGGGCGGAACCCGCAAGTTGATCACCAAAACATACATCAAGTGAATCACGTGATATCCCATTGTCACCACAGATACGCACGGCAAGACATACATCAAGTGTTCTCAAATCTTTAAAGACTCAATCCGATAAGATAACTTCCAAGGGGAAATTCAATCCATTACAAGAGAGTAGAGGGGGGAGAAACATAAGATCCAACTATAATAGCAAAGCTCGCGATACATCAAGATCGTGCCAAATCAAGAACACGAGAGAGAGAGAGAGATCAAACACATAGCTACTGGTACATACCCTCAGCCCCGAGGGAGAACTACTCCCTCCTCGTCATGGAGAGCATCGGGGTGATGAAGATGGCCACCGGAGAGGGATTACCCCTCCCGCAGGGTGCCGGAACGGGTCTAGATTGGCTTTCAGTAGCTACGGAGGCTTCTGGCGGCGGAACTCCCGATCTATTGTGCTCCCCGATCGTTTTAGGGTATATGGAGATATATAGGCGGAAGAAGTACGTCAGGGGAGCCACGAGGGGCCCACGAGGGTGGAGGGCGCGCCCCCTACCTCGTGGCTTCCTCGAAGCTTCCTTGACGTGGACTCCAAGTCTCCCGGGTTGCTTTCCTTCCAAAAATAAGTTCCATGAAGTTTCAGGTCAATTGGACTTCGTTTGATTTTCCTTTTCTGCGATACTCTAGAACAAAGAAAAACGGAAACTGACACTGGCTCTGGGTTAATAGGTTAGTCCCAAAAATAATATAAAAGTGTATAATAAAGCCCATAAACATCCAAAACAGAAGATAATATAGCATGGAGCAATCAAAAATTGTAGATACATTGAAGACGTATCACCCTCCTCGAGTCACTCGAGTCGGAGCACGAGGTGTAGGCGAACGGCGGAGATGGACGAGCTCTTCACCGAGCTTGAGGAAGAGGACAAGGACGAGCCAGACGTGCACCTAGCCGCCAATTAACACAAAACCGGTGGCTCCAGCATCAACATCTCTGACTATGAGGTCGAGTAGTTTAGTGGTTGGTGGTTGTAATTTAAATCCATCATGTCGTTGCATGGATTTGTATGATAATTGCAACAAAAAAATGCTCACTATGATTGTTTGAGATAAAATTTAGGGTATGTCCGGTCACCGTCTGCGAATGCGCTGGTGCGTTCACGGGCGCTTGGCAACTCACATGAGAGCATTTCCGGCCGCGTCTCAAACATGCCCTCTTCAGGCGATTTTTCCGCGCCGGCGCCCAAAAATCGGCTCAGTCACGTCCCCAGGAGCCCGTTTTTCGCCGGTTTGGCCCGAAACTGGCGCCGGCGGACTCAGGCCGAACCCGGCATGCTGGGAGCGCCCGGAGGCGCCGGAGCGAGTGATTTTGGCACGAAGGTGGATGGGTTCGCCGAGTCAGCGAGACGCCGCGTCGTCGTCCTCATCACCTTGGTTCCCGCGGGAATCAATGTGAAGGCTGCACCGCTACCGCGCCGGTCAGCCTCCATTGATGCCTCATGGACGGCGCCACGACGCGCGTCCCGCCCTCTCCCACCACGCGTCGCCCGGCATGCAGCCTCTCACCGCCCCGCTGCGGCTATAAAAGGAGACCTCCCTGCAGGTGGATGCCACAGTTCACATTCCCCTCCCCTCTCCGGCGCACAAAGCAGCACTCTTCCCCCTTTCCCGCCGACGAACAAATGGCCGAGAGGTTTCTAGGCGACGACGCGGCGGCGAACGGCTTCGGCCGACGCCATCTCCAAGAGCAGGAGGTGCGCCTCCTCTACGAGACCGAGTATCCGGCGCCCCCGGACATGCGTGTGCCGGGGGCGTGGAGGCTGAGCGCCAGCGGCATCCCGGTGTTGCTTGTGCCCGTAGGTGTGGCTCGGCGGGCCGAGATCGACCGCATCCGCTCGTCCCTGATGGAGGAGCAGCGGAACGAACCGAGGTACGCCGCCGACAGCGAAACGCTATGGACGATGTACTTCGAGCGCCGGCGCCAAGAGCAGATCATCTCCATCAACGGTATAATCCCCCGCGGCCACCTCAACACCGACGGGCGGCGCGAGTGGTGGGGCGTGCCAGGCTGCACCCTCGAGGCCGTGCTCGACCACATCGAGACCGGCAACGTGCCGCGCCTCGAGTACCCGACGCGGCCGTCCTTCTCTCGCCGGCATGGCAGCTCTTGGACGCCGTGCCGAATGGAGCCAGGGACGTCGTCGTCGGGCTCCAACTCGCTCTCCTCCGGCTCTCCATCCTGTCAAGGCAGGGCCGGAGGAGACGCCACTCCAGCGCCGCACCCGCGGCGGCACCCTCGTCATCAACGAGGGTCCCAGGCCCTCCCCGCGCTCCCTCCGCCTGGTCCGGCAGAAGACCGAGCCAGGGCTGCTCCCGGTGAAGCCGGAGCACACGGACATGGTGGCCCCCGACGAGGAGGCCGTCCTCAAGTGGGCGAGGGAGGACTACGTCCGCGAGCAGGTGCTCCGCCAGCGCCCGGCATACGCGGAGCTCCAGGCCCGACGCCGCGGGCGCGAGGAGGGCGGCGTCATCGTCCTTGACAGCGACGAGGAGGACGAGGCCAGGCCGTCCAACGCCCCACCGCACATCGGCGACCCTGGCCAGGGGTGTAGGAGGGACGGCGGCGGCTCCGGTGAGGCGCGCGACGACGACGACGACTACACCCGCTTCTACAGGCTTCTCGGCATGTAGATGGCGGACGATGGACGCGGGCGCAATGGCTAGGCGTAGTTTGGCGTAGTAGTAGGCGTAGTTTGTATGTTTTTATGTTTTTCGCATTAATTTCAATGAAATTTCGTCGAGTTCGTAAAAGATCGCCGAGTTTGTAAAAAAATGAATGAGATATCGCCAAGCCCGCAGCGACCTGTGGGCCGATGACCGAGAGTGGAGTCGTCCTCACACGCCAATCTAGCGCTGGTTCACACCCTGACTGTTCTTTTTCGGCGCCCTGAGAGGCCGAACGGCTGGGATGCTCTTAAGCAACATGATGTCGGCGTACAGACGAGAGCAACACATATGATTTCCGTGTCGCACGGCCATGAAGAGTCGATGCACGTACGGTGCGGCCGTGCCCACCGTCCGGATGCTCAGCGACGGGCAGCCAGGAGGCGCATGCATGCATGCCGTGCGGTCGCCCGGCCGCCGTACGTGTGCGACATGTCAACTTTGCGCAATGCTTGGTTTCCCCCGATGGCATGGAACCCGGCCGGCCGCCGCTGGACATGCGCGCCGGAGCTAGCTACCAGCCGCACGTCGTGACCACACGACGTCATTCGATTGTTCCTGTCGGGGGCATGGCTCCGGCAATAGTTAATACGGCAGGCGAGACACTGCGATCTCGACATGCATTACACATGCATCGCCGGTGGCAGCCGTACGAGTACGGGACGTGCTGCAGCGTGTCCCTCGGAGACAAGGACCCGCATGTTTTGTACTCCTACTACCTATTCGATCGAATGGATATCCTATTATGGTGGACTCGTTTTTCCTTTGGTTTGGAAGGATATATATTCCTGATGGGCAGATGCATGTCAACGTGGTGGTGGGTATGATACTATCACTATGTGAACGAACGCTGAACCAACAGTATGAACATACGTACGGCTCCGTTTTGTGGCGGTAGCATAAGCTGTTTGGATTGTAACTATATTTATCTTATGTTGCTACATTATTTTTTATCACACTTGTCTAATTTAAGTTGCTCAAATTGTTAGTCATACTTTGACTTGTCTAAGAAAATTTTACCATGTTTTTTATGTCTATGCCATGTGTGGTTCATTACTCATAAACAAATTTTTGTCTTAGATGTGGCTAAAATCAAACACTCATCTAACTTGATCAAACTTGTCTAAAGTGAGGTGTAACAAAGTGTGGAAGAGAAAAGAACGTCAGGCACCGACCTCTTTCAATGATGTCTGATGTCTGATCAGCGATCATCAGTGAGAGAGAGCGAGAGGGCGGTCATGTACTAGTACTGGCGATGCATGCATTGGGAACGGAGAAAAGCTCTTATAGAAAAAAGAATGGGCAAAAGGATGAACAGCAAAACGTATGCCCTCCTGCTTGGGGAGGGAAGCAAAGCTACTGCTGCTCCTCAAAGCTAGCCCATGCCAGAGCTATCCCGACCTAACGGCGCTTCCACATTAAACAATTATTAATGTAACAACTAGCAATTATTAATGTAACAACTAGCAAGTGTCGAAAACGTTTAGCTGGTCATAGTGGGAAGTAACTTATATTAGTGTCATGCATATGACACTAGTCTAAGTTACTATGTTCAGGCCTCCTTTGGTTTAGAGGAATTTCATAGAAATTCTAGAGGATAGGATTTTTATAGGATATTTTTTTTAGAGCCCTTTGGTTCATATCCTTCACATTTCATAAGAAAATAAAAAAGTCTAGACTCAATGAAAAAAAAATTGGTGTCAACCAAATGACATCTTGTTTCCTATTCCTACTCATAGGATTTGAGATACATGTCATCTCATTTTCTACAAGATTTCTATTCCTATGATAATCCTATCCTATGAACCAAAAGAGGGCTCATAGTGCAAAGTAACATAGTAGTAGTGTCATAAAGGACTTCATTTATTAGCTTGTAGACTCATCTTGTCTTGGAAAGCGCTATGTTACAGTAACATATTATGTTACCATTTCTCATTAACTACATGCCACATAAGTAAAATTTTCTTGAAGTGTGTTATGTTACTAACTAAGTTACTTTCATTATGACTAGCCTTATATATTATAAGAAGGGAGTAGTGATCAATTTGATGATGGTGTCAAAGCCGTAGCCGTGTCCGTCACCAACTAACTAGTCCACTCATTATCTTTTCTTCGGCCCCTAGTGCACATCATACTATAATTAATCGCACTAGTTAATATATAACCCCAAACAAAGGTGCACGAGCACCAGCTCGTGTCGCCATGTGCCGTGCGCGTTTCCGGGAGCACGTACGCACGTTCGCTCGTAACGCCTGACGTTAATCATACCGCACAAACGTAGATATAAATGCCTTCTAGAATACATTTTTTTGTCAACGCCTTCTTTCTTTTGAACACAGTATAAAGACAAGCGTTCATACGTACATGCATACATTTATCCTTATGAACGCATTATGCACACACTATTGTTATGAGCATTTTTGAAAGACTGAGCCGGCATATCATATTGAGATTTACTTACATAGTCATCATAAGCGCCTCGTCATCGACTTCTAGAATACATAGAATGCACTGCACCCTCGGTATATACAGCGAGTCCTTCTTTCTTGCGTGGAAAAAGATGAATGTAAGACAATACTACACACTTGCGACGAAGCTCAGACCCATGATTCGTCTCGCCTCCCGGCCGACCAAAGCGACTGCATCAGATAAGACAACCCAATGGATCCGCTCGTGAAAGTAGTTACATATTCACGTTAATGTAAAAACACATATTCGTCGTGAACTAAACGTATGTGTGTGTGATTTATCTGGTACTGATAGCTGTGCGCTTGAGTTCCATCGCCAGAGTGTCAAACTAGACGACATATCTTCTATATCTAAATAGATAGCCCTCACTAAGATATTTCTCTCAACATGCAAGCATGCCACCTCATCATTCAACATGCATAAGAAAAGGCCCACCTCAACATGTAACTATGCATATTAAAAATCCACTACAACATGCATGCATGTAAAATTCCATTTTATTATGCTATTTACATTTAATTCTTATATACTTTCAAAAACTATTGTTTCAATAATTCATGTTCCATATAATCAAAATCTCATTGAAATATTGCAAACATTCCCGCAACAACGTGCGGGGCATCATCTAGTTTCATTAGTGATAAGATATAACTACTATCGCCTTTCAGATTGTATGGACCACACTCATCCCTAGATCGACAATTAGAACAACATAACATGAGTTATATGTCACAAAAATGATACCATTAGAAACTTCAAATGTTACGTTTTTTTATTGTTATCTACAATTCCTGTTATGTTGGTCAAATTTGTCGATATGCGCGACCATTGTAAATCAGAA
>NC_057794.1:590586607-590589751 GCF_018294505.1 Triticum aestivum
AAAAGCAAGAAAAGGAAACGAAAAGTTAGAAAAAAGAAAGATGGAAATCAGTGTGGAAAGGTGTAGGGAAGGCAAAGTGTCCCACTCCCACGAACCAGCTGGGGAGGTAATAACCAACCCTACCCCAACCATGGCGGGCCCAAGCACGCAACCACATGCATGTATAGCCCTCCTTTTAAACTGAGCAGAAACAAGAGAAAATGAAAAGGAACACTTGAGGGGGGAAATAAACACGATAAAGAAATTAACATATGATAGAGAAGTGTTGAAAAGCAACTTCAACAAAATAGACAAAAGAGAGAGAAAAATCAAGGAAACAGACAAACCTTGGCAAGCCAAGACATGGATGAATGAAACCACCCACTCAACCACAAGCCTATACAGAGGCCCTCACCACCTCTCTACCTATCCATCCTACACGGCCTATAACATAACTGATTTTGGTTTTCGTAATTCCGATCAATGCTCAGTAAAATTGTTGGAGTGCCAGACAAGACGAACGATCGGAACAACAGGTCAGTCAACAAAGAGGATAGGAACCATCAATCATGATCCTCTTCGTCATAGAAACATCACTTCTAACAAAAGAAAGAAAGAAAGAAACAAAGAGAGGATGTAAGACAAGACTACACACTTGAGACAACACGCAGACCCGTGACCTGTCCCGCTTCTCGGCCAACCAATTTCCTGTCAAACAAGGCAACACAATGAACCTGCTTGCATAAGAAGCTATGAAGAAAGACAATACTCTTTTACTGACTAGTCTATTTTTGCGCTAATTTGAAAACAAATATTCATCGTGAATTAAACATATGTGTGCTTTGTCTCAAAAAGCGTAGGTGGGGACTTGAGTTACTTCCTCTAAGGCCGAACAAGAAGACATTTCCCTTACTGGGGTTTTTAGGGATCATTAGTGAGATATATTGTACTAATATAGAAGAAAACAAACATGTGTAGACTAGAGAAAAAGATGCTTGTAGAAAAAATAAAAATAAAAATGGAAATAGAAAAGGAAAATAAAAACCAAATAAACATAAATAAATACAAAATGTAGTAAGGGAAAAAAGATGCTTGTAGGGGGGATAAAAAATAGAAAAACATAAAAATACAAAAAAACACAGGGTCAGAAAAGTTTCGAAAAAGCATGTTGGATGGACGAGAGAAAGAATCAAGGAACCAAACCTAGACGAAACAAGACATGGATGGATGGGGCCCACACACTCAGCCACACGTCTATATGGATGGCCTCACCACCTCTCCCTAGACGGCGTATGACACACATTATCTTGGCTTTCATTTTGCAAATGACCGTTTGGCAAAAAAGTTGGCGTGCCAGACGTAAGCAATGATCGGAATAGTGTGTCACTCGACATAGAGGGAGGGACCATCGAGCCAAAGCACCATCCACATCATGGTCTTTTTCGTCGTGTCAACATTGTACTAACAAGAAATAAATGAACGCCAACAAAACAGTATCGACCAAGACAACCCAATGGACTTTTAGGCAGAAGCAAATATGAAAAAAAAAAGATGTAGCCATTTGTTGAAAAGTCTAATTTGAAATCACATATCCGTCGTGAATTAAACATATAAGAGTAGGCGGGGATTGGAGTCCCATTTTCCAAGGCCGAGCATGGAGACATTTTCCATTAGTGAGATTTGTTTCCCCTGAATGATCCATTAGTGAAAGAATTATAAGGCACTACTATAGATAGGAAATTAACGCATGTATACTAGACAAAAAACAAAGATGAAAAACAGAAACGTGCAGATAAATATCCATGTCACAGTCTATGCACATACGGTACGGGCCGGGTGCGGCCGTGCCCATGCACCGTCCGGCTGCTCGACGACGGCGCGCGCGACACCACGGCGAAGGCACATGCATGCTGCGCTGTTGGCGGGCCGCCGGCCGTACGCGTGCGACATGTCAACTTGTCAATTGTCAGCAGTGCACGCATACTTTGGATCTCTTCCGCTTGCATCCGCGTCGACGTCATACCATTGTCCCCTGTCGGGGCTAGCTCCGGCAATAATTAAGACGGCAGTGGGGTGACATTACGCTGGCCGGGTCGAGACGATCGACAGGCATCATGCACGGCGAGGCAAATTTTCGTGTTTTGACCGTTTTCTGAAACATATTCGAGATTTGATTTTAGTTTGAAATTTTTTTGAGATCTGAACCTTTTGCTACCGCCAGAGTCTATGACGGTAGGAAACATCGCCACCGCCAACCTGACTGGCGGTAGCATGCACAACCCTACCGTCAAGGTGTTTGGCGGTAGGCACGAGCACGCATTGTGTTCAATACTTATGAGGTTTTTGGCGGTAGGGCATGCAACCCTACCGCCAGGAACCTTGGCGGTAGGTTGTTCTACCCTACCGCCATGGTCCCTGACGGTAGCAAAAGGGTCAGATCTCAAAAAAAAAACCAAACTAGGGTCAAATCTCGAATAGGTTTTAAAAAAGGGTCAAAACACGAAATTTAACCGCATCATGCATGGAGAGAACTTCGCCCGCGGCAGCCGTACGAGTACGAGACGTTCACCGTGTTCCTCGGAGTAACATGCATGCAGCTTATTAATTTAGCACATTTTCGCTATTAAGAATACCATATGTTTCTCATTTAAAAGTAATCTTTAAGGACTTATCCTAGTCCTCATATTAAAAATGTTGTGTGCATCCCTAGCAAGCCAGGAGTTTTTCTGATGCCACTGTGCCCCTGGAACAGAAACAAAACTAGGTGTCCCTTGTGTCGCCTCCTCTAGGGTGACAGGGGGTGCAAACCCTATCCCCCGCGCAGCCACCTCCTCCTCGCTCCTCTCCTTGTCGTCCCTAGAGGTGGCCGCCTAGCAAGCCCATGCGCCGTCGATGAAAGGGACGGCGTGGATGTGGCATCTCGTGGCCGTGGTGCTAGTGTCTGGAGGGGCAGTGCACGGTGGTGCGAGATCTTCCTCCTGCGTCCGCTCCTCCCTGCGGCGCGGCAGCACTTTAGTGACATCACAGGGATGGTGGATTCAGCAGAGGTTATGACTGAGGTATGGCGCAAGGCCCCCGGAGCAGCAGCTCCAGACACGGCGGCGGCGGTGCCACCTCTGTCGGGGATGGCGGGCCAGGAGGCGGCTTCATGTGGCGGTGTCGGGG
>NC_057794.1:590590147-590597694 GCF_018294505.1 Triticum aestivum
CAGGCCTTTGGGGATTGCGGAACGGAAGCCGACTGCGGGTCCGAGAAGGTGCGGTTGCCAGTGAAAACCATGCCAAGTTTGCTCATGGCATATGATGGCGGCGTATTTGCGCCGTTACTTATTAAAGACATCGTTGTTGCAACGACCGTCTTCCCGCCTAGGCTGCTCTTGGGGAAACCATAGATCTGTCTCCTGGATTAGGCGATGGGCATGTGGCGCCGTTTTCCCCTTTTGGGGGCATTGTTTTTTTTTTGGAGCAGTTGCTTACTGTAGTGGTCCTGAGGTGGAGTGGTTTGGTCTTTCGATTCGAAGATGGCGAGTCTCTCCGCTGTGGTGTAGCCTGGTCTCGGCAACACACTCGTGATGATGTACGAGCGCAGGGCGGGCGCTGTCTGACGTTGTGATGGCGTCAGGCCTGCCATGGTCATTTCATTGATCTCCGCCTCGAAGATGGATTCGTGGAAGACGACGGCGGCGACTTCGGGAGCGTGGGCATGCGATGTGCGCTAATAGTTTGATGTACCGGTGCTTCAGTTTTAGATGATGTTGGTAGGGTTGAGGTCAGGGCAAGCGGCCCTGATCATGGCCACCATTATCATCAAGCTTGTAGGTGAAGTGACTTTTCTTGCCTAGAAAAGAGTTTCGGAAGGATTGATGTTTAATTCTGGTCGGAGCACCGTGTATCCGGTTTCCCCCTAAGGTGTCATCCTCGACTCACCTCTCCTCCATAAAACGGGACGAAAGCTGATTTCTCGGAATCCGATGCTCTCATATCGGTTACCAGTGATAGGGATCAGATCGGTCAGCTAACAATGACCAACGACGAAGAGGGAGAAAGACTACAGAGTAGAGCTAGAGCTGGAGTTGACTTGGGAAAGGACAAAATGATGAGCAGCAGACGTAATCCCATGGAGCTGCCGCTGTCTGGGCTAGTGCTACTCCATTACAATAATCGATGTTCATGCCGGAGCTATCCCGACCTGGCCGGAACTCTACGCTAAACAATGCCAACAGCAACTATTAGTACTAAAAACCAATCATGTGATGGTGTCAAAGCCTTAGCCGTGTCACTGAACGAACTAGTCCACTGATCATCATCCCGGCGTGTAGTGCACATTATTATAGTACTAAATGAACTAATACAACCCATATAAAAAGGGTGCACGTGCCGGCTGCCCGTGGGCCTCGTGTCGCCGTGTGCCCTGCGCGTTTCCTGGAGCTCACACGGTCGTTCGAAACGGCTGACGTTCCTCTACACAAGTATGCACGATCAGTGCAGAGAGTCTCCTGTCTGTATATATTATTATTTTTTGCACCACGATGGATTCCACTCCAACGGTTGGTAAAATCGGCCGACGCACCACGATGGATACCTAGAGCAGGAATTGGTTTGTTTGGTTAGAGCTTCTTTTTTTCTTTTTTGCTTCTTTCTTCTTACCACATCTATCGTACTTTTACTTTACATTTAATATATTAAAATACCGTAGAACAATTGCTCTATGGTTTATGGTTCAAAAAACAAATCAACTGATGTTGATTATCTTGAAGCCAACTTTGAAATAGTCGGCCTTGTGTGGACCATGTTAAAAATAATACTCCCCCAGACGATATTCGACTATTATTTGCAAAGAAAAGACAATATCCGATTATCCACCGCGGTTGGGTTCAAGTCAATTTTAATTGAAAAACACAGAGGCAGCTCTGACAAGTTGAAGAACTGAATCAAGATCTCCAAATCTTAAAACCTCTCGCTGGAACCATCTTATAGCATGCTTTATTCTTTGTTCGCCCTTCCAAATGCATGGGACAAAGACCACCAAAGAACGATCCATAGCTGTTTGTGGAACGGTTTCTTAAATCGACTATATGTTTATGCGCTTTGTGCCGAATGGATTGGTGGGCACGCTAGTTTGGCCATCAGAGCGTACGGCAAGGAAATACTTTTCAACGGTTGGGTGACATAGAGATAAACAAGATAAAGTAAAAAAGAACACTGGAAGAAAACACAAAAAGGAAATTAGAACATGATTGAAACATGTTGAAAAAGCATGTCCAACCAAAGAGAGAAGGAAACAAGAAAACAACCAAATCTAGGCAAGCCTAGACAAGGATGGACGGACCCACGGGCACAACCACACACCTATATGGAGGGCATCACCACCTCTCTACCTATCCATCCTACACAACCTATACCATACCTCATACTGGTTTCATAATTCCAATCATGGTAACAAAGTTGGTGTGCCAAACGAGAAGAACAGTCGGACAATGGGTCACTCGACATAGAGAACGGGAACCATCAAGATGAAACACCACTCGCATCATGATCTTCTTCGCTGTGTGAACATCACTACTAACATATTATTAAAGGAAGGTAAGACCAAGACTACACTCTTGCGACAAGACATGGACCCATGATCCATCTCACCTCCTGGCCAATGAAAACCGCAATGGACAAGGTAATTTGATGGACCAGTTCGCATAAGAAGCTATGAAGAAAAGCATCTAGTCTTTTATTGAACATTCTTTTCGCTACGTTAATTTGGAAACACATATTTGTCGCGAATTAAACATACACATGCTTTGTCTCGAAATATAGGTGGGGACTTGGGTTCCAACCTCGAAGGCCTAACAAGGAGACATTACTGAAAGGGCAGTTCCTGCCTTAAGTGTTTTGGCATTGGTGACAATGCAATTTGCGAAATAAACGTGTGCCTAAGCTACGCATGTATACTTTATTAGGCACAAGACGGTTGGGCACCCCTCCGGATGGAAAAGAGCGAAGACAACATTTCTGATGAGTTTAATTTCTTTGGTGGTAGGAAATCCATACTATTAAAAGCGGTTCGCATCGGAAGGTACGATGGAATCAAACACGTACACAAATTCATATTGCACCCACCATATAGCCTTCCGTTTCGAGGAGAGAGCCTCGTATCTAATCTATGTAGAAAAGCTGCCCCAGAGCGGTTGTTCCATAGGTGATTGCGATTTGTGACATTCCTTGTGCGAGCGACAACCAGCCCTTGCACCGGCTCAACTGCCGCCTGAGGGGTGATTTCCCACGGGTCTGGCAATGGTACTCCACTGTTGGCTGGCCGATAATTCTGGTTGATCATCCTTTAACCGGTACTACTGGTGTGCTATGCGGTTGTTCTGCCCTGGACTTTGCGGTTACTGGAGGACGCCTTCTGGGTGGTTGTATCAGCCTCTACACTGCTTCAACTACCGTGAGTAAGGTGATTCCTCTCGGGTTTGAGGAGCGGAACAAGGCGGTGCCTGAATGGTTGTTCCAGTTATTTGCATAATAACAGGTACAGCTGGTAGGTCGGGCAATTGTACCACCCCAGTGTTGAAGTCGTGTGTTTCTACCTTAGGCGGTTACCGCTGCCCCTAGCAGTTGTATCGTTCTTGTGCATTTCTGCACATAACGGTTGGATTTGGAGAGACACTATAAAAGGAGGGGTTCTTCCTCCTCCCACCTACCTCTCTCTCTCTCTCACTCCCTCTCTCTCTCTCCTCCATTAATTTGGAAACACATAATCGTCATGAATTAAACATATAAGAGTAGGTGGGAACTTGAGTTCCATTGTTGAAGGCCGAACAATTTCCCGCTGGTGAGTGTTTTTTCGGGATCCATTAGAGAGGGATATTGTAGTAATATAGAATAAAAATTAACAATAGAAAAAAGGTTGTAGACAGTAAACAAAATGGAAAATGGAAAAAGGAAAGTCAAACCAAATAAAAATTAATAAATAGAAGAATAAATAAGGAAAAAATTATGCTTGCAGAAGGATGAGGAAAAGGAAAACAAAAAATGGAAATAAAACTCAGATACAGAAAGGTGTTGCCAAAGCATGTCATGCGAACGATAGAAAGAATCAAGGAGCAACCAAACCATAGAAAAATAAGACATGTATGGGTGTCCCACATGCTTATAGGGATGGCATCGCCACCTCTATCTCTCTATCCGTCCTAAATGACCCATGACACACCACGTCTATCTTTCTATCCGTCCTAAATGACCCATGACACACCATAGCTTGGCTTTCAAGTTTCCAATCACCTTTTGGCCAGAACGTTGGAATGTCAGACGTGACTAACAATTGGAACAGTGGGTCACTCGACATAGATGATGGGAACTATTGAGCCAAAACCCCGTCCAGATCATAGTCTTCGTCGTTGTGTCAACATTGTTGGTAACAAAGAAATAAATGAACGTAACACGAAGAGCACAAACTTGACACGAGATGCAAACCCATGATCTGCCTCGCCTTCCGGTCAACCAAAACCGCATCAGACAAGACAACCCAATGGACCTTTTGGCATAAGCAAATATTAGAAAAAGACATGTAGGCACCTGTTGAAAAGTCTAATTTGGAATCACATATTTAGATATATTATACTAATATAGAAGGAAAACTAACATATACACTAGAAAATAGAGATGCTTGTAGAATGAAACAAAATGCCACACAAAAAATGGAAAACAGGAAAGGGAAATACAACCAAAAAACATAAAGAAATAGAAAAAGAAGTAAGGAAAAAAATGGATGCTTGTAGAAGGATAACAAAAAGGTAAATAGAAAAAAAAAACCCACCGGAATAGAGAAATGTTGAGCGGTAGAATGGAAGAAGAATAGACACTCTATTTTTTGCGAGAGAAGGAACAAACAAACTCAACCACGCGCCTATAGGGATTGTCTCGCCACCTATCTCGCTTGACGGCGTATGGCACACCTTATCTTGGCTTTCATGTTTCCAGCAGCCGTTCGGCAAAAAAATTGAGGTGCCCAATGTGAGCAACGATGAGAACAGTGGGTCACTCAACATAGATGCCGGGAACCATCCAGCCAAGGCACCACTCGCATCATGGTCTTCTTTGTCGTGTCAACATTTCCACTAGCAAAGAAATAAATGAACGTAATACGAAGACCACACACTTGACATGAGATGCAGACCCATGATCTATCTAGCCTTCTGGCCTACTGATATCGCATCGGGCAAGACAACCCAATGGACCTTTTGGCACAAGTAAAATATGAAAAATGACATGTAGCCATCTGTTGAAGAGTCTAATTTGGAATTACATATTTATCGCAAATGAAATATATAAGAACAGTGGGGACTTAAGTTCCATTTTCCAAGGCCGAACATGGAGATGTTTCCCATTGGTGAGTTCTTTTCCCGAGGGATCCATTAGTGATATATACTGTCCCCTACTAGTAGTAATATAAATTGAAAATTAACGCATGTACACTGGAAAAAAAATGCTTGTAGTAGAAAGAAAAACAAAAATGAAAACAGAAACGTGCAGATATATAGGATATCCGTGTCACTCGGCGTGATGAGTCTATGCTCGGGTGGTGGCGGGAGTCCAGACAGCAGATACATACGACTCCGACACCCTTGGCCCACCCAAAAGACAGGTGGGGCCTGCACTTATGTAGTTGTCCGCCCTGTTTCTGCAGCAAAATTCCCACTCTATTCTTCCGTCCCGCCGCTCTCCACCCAATTCATGGCCTTTTCTCCCACTCTCTTTTTCCCTCGCGCCGCCGCCGCATCAAACCGGAGGAGAGCCTGCTGGAGATGGTGGGCGTGTGGAGGTGTTGCAGGATCCGAACATCACGCTCGCTTGGAAGATCAACTCGGCGACGCGGCAAAATCGCCGCTTGAAAGCGAAAGAAGCAAAAGAGGAGAGCCTCAAGAAGCAGGGCGCTGGTGGCGGACGTGCCGGCTAGCGTGCTGGTCGCGACGAGGTGGAGGTCGTGGCTACATTGCGCAAATGGTTTCGCCCACCTTACAGACGCCGCCATGGCCGGAGCATTACAAGGCTTTGTACTTCCACACCACCAAGCAGCTGGGTAGGCGGTCCCCGATAGCCGCCACTGTGCTATTCATTGTCGACGTCAATGAAGCGCCGCTGCTCTTCTTGGAGTGTTCTTCGCCTCAGCTTGTCCGGGCGTAGACGGCGGGCGGGGAGCAGATGAGTGCTCGCATGTTGTTCGCATGTATGCCAAAAGCGGGGGAGTCGGCCTATGACGAGTACCACTCCGCGGACAAGGAGGAGGAGGAGGAGGAGGCGCCGAAGAAGAAGGCGGAGGCCGAGGCTACTTACGCGGCGCCGGAGAAGGAGGAGGAGGCGCCGAAGAAGAAGGCGGAGGCCGAGGCTACTTACGCGGCGCCGGAGAAGGAGGAGGAGGTGCCGAAGAAGAAGGCGGAGGCCGAGGCTACTTACGCGGCGCCGGAGAAGGAGGAGGAGGCGCCGAAGAAGAAGGCGGAGGCCGAGGCTACTTACGCGGCGCCGGAGAAGGAGGAGGAGGGTCAGATTGCACAGACTGCCAGATGCTTTTGCGATCGGGCATTAAAAACTTAAGTATACTTGCCTCTTTTTGAATGTGATCGGGAATGTAATCCGGTGCTGATGCGATCCGGCGGGTGCTATGGATCAGACTTTTATTTGAATTTCAAATTGTCTTTTATTAACGGACATATACACGATAGCATTTGATGACGGCCTCGATATCATTGTCGATGGACTGGTCCCCTATCCGTGTAAAGATTACATGTGACTATTCGATCGAGTGATGAACTCTTTTTCTCGGAGTAGTGGCAGCGTGTCCCTGGGAGTAGCATGCAAGCAAAATAACTCGGCACATAGCACATGTGAGGATCAAACAACTAATTCTGGATGGAGACAGTATATAACTAGTATCGGAGTGCATATTCTATTCTCGGTGAACACTTTTTCGTTAAGGATCTCTATTCTGAATGGGGCAGTGGGCTCATGTCAACGTAGTGGTGGAGGTATGCATGTGAACGCTGAACCAGCAGTGTGGACAAGCATGCGTTGCGGTGCATCTCATCACAACAACGTCATGCAACGATCTTCGTTTCCTGAAGCAACGAACCCCCATCAAACGTTGAGAGATGGCGATGTTTCCCTTCTTCCTAGGTCGTCGCGTTTCCTATGGTGGTACATGGTGTTGATGGTGGTGAGCTTTCAACAATGGAGAGGGAGAGAGACAGAGTAGAGCTGGAGTTGACACGGGAAGGGACAAAAGGATGAGCACCAAAAGGTAATCCGCGGCTGTCTGGGCTAGAGAAGCAAATCAGTAGTACACATTATAATAATCGGTTACTTTTATTTTTTTTTGAGGGGTTATAATAATCGATTAGCAGGAGTACAACTAATCAATCATATGATGGTGTCAAAAGCCTTGATTAGCCGTGTCAGTGAGCTACTAGAACACTGATCGTCATCTCGGCGCGTAGCACATTATTATACTAATATAATCATTAAAAAGAGTGCACGTGCCGGCTGCCCGTGGGCCTCGTGTCGCCGTGTGCCTTGCGCGTTTCCTGGAGCTCGCACGTTCGTTCGTCCGTAACGGCTGACCTTCCTCTACAAGCATGCACGCTCAGTATAGATTCCACGGTCCAATATTGTTGAGACATATCTACAAAGTAATTTAAAAAACTGTCAGCTTGAATGTTTTTTTGGCATGACCTTTAGTAATTTTTGAATAAATTGAGTGCCAGAAATT